>NC_067398.1:703785811-703948311 GCF_016432865.1 Antechinus flavipes | reverse complement strand
TTTTTTTTCTAGTTGGTCTTCCTAAGCATTCTTTGCTTCAGTGATCTCACACTTGATATTCAGAATGAAATGTGGGCCGCCAGTTGTTCCCAAGATCTCCCTTCAGATTGGGTTTGGGGAGCCAATTCTTCATAAACTGGGATCAGGTAGCTTGGAATAGTGAAAGAACACTGAGCTTGGACTCAGTAAAGAGCTCTAGGATGAAAATCCCAGCTCTGGCACTATGTGGTCCTGTATAAGCCTCATAGAAACCTCAGTTTCCTTATCTAGAAAGTGGAAATAAAACACCATCTTGTAAAATAACTCTCTTGTAGGTTTTGAGAAAAGTGCTTTGTAAACTTATATATGTTATATACGAATATGAGTTATTATATTATGATATATGTCATATATATCATATATATATGAATATGGTTATTATTTTTATTATTACTAGCAACCTCAATAATTTCAAATATCCCAAAGTCAAGAAAACAACTTGTTCTTTTTGTTTTTATTTTTTGTTTAACCCTTTAGGCAACCAGATTAGAAAGACAAAACTCTTAGGCTACAGCTGAAATAATTTTCCTCTGTACTCATAGGAAAGCTTCCCATATCCCTGGTCAGAATCTTTTTATCCTTAAGAATATAAATTCCTTGAAGATAAGGACTATGCCTTTTGTTTTGTTTTGTTTGGGGAAGTAAATTTGCCCAGGATCACACAGTTAGTAAATGTTTGAGGTCCTTTACATCCATGCTGAAAATCCTTGGAAATTGCAGAGGCAGCTCAGCATACATAATAGAAAGCACTCCAGACTTGAATTCAAGAGAGTTTAATCCTCATTTTTGACATTGGCCTGTCCGGAGCCTCAGTTTCCTCATCTATCAAATGGGAATAATAATAATAATAATAATTAGCCATAGTGTGGGATATCCAATGAGATAATACATAAAAGTATTTTGTCAATCTTAAGCAGCTACATAAATGTCGACTGTTATGAATTTACATAGCCAGATTAAGTAAGATAATGTAGGCAAAATGCTTTGTAAACCATTAAGCACTAGCTAAATACAAATTCTTACTGTTATGATATAGCAGGTTATGTTCTAGTTAAGAGTATTTTTATTGTTTGGGGGTTAGGAACATGTGACTATTGGTCATTAGCCCTTCTCGAATATATTTGATTTACCTCCATGGCTGCCAGAATACCTTCTCCTGGCTCATAGCTTATCAGCCATTCCACAGTTGGCAAAATGTTGTTTCCTCTGCCCACCTCGGCCCAAGCATGGCGATATTTAACAATAGAAATGCTCGTGGGTCTTTCAGACTATCTACTTTCTGCAGCAGTGGCTGCTATGATTAAGGTGCCTTCTATTATTATAACTCCAACTAAGTAATAAGAGATAGAGTGAATATACTAATTGGCCAGCTCCTGGAAGATGAGTACTGTCTTTGTTTTTCCTTTATACCCTCGTGAGACCTATCACTGCACAGGGACAAAAACCAGGCCTGAGAACCAGGAAATCCCACGCTCGGGACTTTGTCTTTGATTGGCATTCTGCAACAGGCCGCATAGCTTAATTGATAGGAAGATCTGGATTTGAACCCTGCCTCCGACTGTGTGGCCTTTGGCAGCTCAGTTAACCTCTCAGTACCCTAAGAGTACTTTTAAGACCCTTAAGTGCCGAGAAGGTGCCCACCTGCATTGTTTGGAGGGAGTTTCCTTATCCATAAGTTCTCTAGGCCCAAGCCCTATCCCTACTTTGTTCCCCCCATTACTTAGCTTAATGTCCAGTGTTCAGTTTATGATTGATGATCACGTATTATTCAGAACCAATATTCCTAAACACTGTTATTCTTAGCTACTTTACCAAAGATTCTTGATTTTGCTTTTTTTTTAATTGGGCAAAATCTGCATCTAATTAAACAATTAGCCTTTAGAACTTAATGTTAGATAGAAACACAATCTGTTATTATTCCTTTCTTGCTTTTTCTTCTCTCCCATCGCATTCTGAGCCTTTAGTCTCACGTTAGTCTTCAACCTTATATATATATATGTGTGCATACACACACACACGTGATACTTAACTGGGACCTGGACTCTAATTAATCTGGCTTCTTCTAATTACTTTATTCTATTACAGTTGGTGATGGAATACTGTTTAGGATCAGCTTCTGACTTACTAGAAGGTAAGACCAAAAACATTATTTCTTGCTTTGTGATAATCTGACTAGAATATTTTTTGCCCTTTGGCATTTTGTGTGGAATACGCTTCTAAAGGGGGGAAAAAATTGGTGCCGTCCTTGGCTGAAGGACTGCAGGTGGGAATGCTCTATACACAAAAGTGACTGGCAAACTTTGTAGCACAGTGCCCGTCTCTTGTTGGTATCATTCTCCCTAAAAACATCTGAGGAGTAGTTTGAAGCAGTGTCGCTAGAGAAGACGTGGCCAGACTGGGGCTTGTCCAGAGAGTGACAGCCTGAGCCAGCCGAGGATCAGTTAAGAGAACTAGGATCTCTGATCCAGAGAAGATTTCAATTATTCTCCAGTATATTTAATATGTGCTTTTATCACTTCTGAGCTCTTGCTCTCAGATCAACATCTTGATCTGAGATTAAGAGCAACTACTTTATCAAATAATCTACAGACCCTGATTAAAACTGGATAAAAAGTTTAGAAATGATGACAACATTTAAAGAAATTTAGTCTCCAATTTTACCCAACCTCCCTCAAAAAATTCTTCTCTAAGGGTATGGAGACAGAAATCCTTCTTGTAAACCATTTAATCTGAACAGCATAAAAAGAAGAAAAAAATGAATAATTAGACTTTAAAGATTTCATGATATATTACAACATGAGGTCCTACCTGACCATCTTCAAGCATTTGAAAGACTGTCCGATAGAAGGGTTTACTTTATTTTTTTTTGGCCCCAGATTGTAGTTGTTGTTTGCCCTTCATTTTTGAAGGGGAGCAGTGACCTTAGGAGGATGATATCTTGATTTTTTAAGTGAATTGGATTTAATCGAGGCAGGACTGGGCCAAGTCATCACCCTCATTCTCTCCTCCAGCGGCATTGGAGTCCAGTGGCAAGACACAGGTCAGGACAATTAGTGATGCAGTGGGAGACCGTGGTCTTCTTAAACTAAGGCTTTTCTCAGGCCTCAGCTTGTCTGAGATCGCCCATTTGGTATAAGACGTGAGGCAAATGTAGCCTACCTTGCCCTTTGCAAAAGAATCAGTCTGAGGGAAAGACCTCAAAGTTTCTGGCCAAAATAGAAATGATGGCCACAGAGAAAAGAAGAGCAGTCAGGGCTATCTCAAAATAGAATGGGCTTTCCCTAAGTTATAACAGACTTTCCCTCCCTGGAGGTCTCAGTTGGCATCTGGATGACCACCTGTCAAGGAAGATTGCACATTTTAGGGGCACATTGGGCAAGCTGACCTTGGGGTCCGTTCAGAGTCCAAGCTGCCATGTCCCTCTTTTGGCTGTTTGTGGTCCAAGTCTGCCTTTTCAAACCACCTGGGCATGATACATGATATTAGCAGCACAAAATTAGCTCAGCTCAGCCCTCTCCAGGGCCCTGGGTCCTGAGAGACCCAGGAAGTTGGACTTGACTGGGCAAGTCCCTTTCCAGAGTACTCCACAGTAATGCCCACCTTTCCTGCTGTTCTCTTCCTCACACCGTGATGTGCCAAAGACTTTTGGAAATTTGTCAAGCACCTGGAGAGCGTCGTCTAATTTGTACTTCTAAAAAAAAAAAGCAAAAAACATTCAACTTCTTTTTTTTTTCTTCCTCTTTATATCCTCCTTGATAGCTGAATAGAAACTGCTGGCTGGCTGAGCGCACAAATAATGAAAACCTGTAGTTAGAACAAATAATTATAGATGGTTTTAGAGCAGAGGAAGATAATGTGACCAAAAAACCCTCCAGGCAGGCAAAATGTCAGCAGGGACTAGTGCAGCATAACTCTGGCCGGGTGGATTTGGCCATCTGGGTGACTGGCCTTTCTCCAGAGCCCAGGTGGGTCCAAGACACAAGACAAGCGCAGTCCCAGGCCGGGATAGCCTTCCGAGGGCTGCGCTGGGCCTGTCAGCAGCCTCCTCCCCCCTCGGAAGCCAGAAGCCCCGGCCCCAACCCCCCCTCAGTTACCCAGAGACCTGGCCACCTGACGCCCCCCTCCTTCCGCCTCCCCCTCCACAGTGATGGGGTGGAGGTCAGTGGCCTCCGGGGTCCCTGGGAGATGCTCCCACTCCAGGCTGTCTGCCGTCCAGCAGGAGTGTCGGGGGAGCTCACAGAAGCCACCGCTGACTGCTTTTTCCTCTTTAGTCCATAAGAAACCGCTTCAAGAAGTAGAGATTGCTGCCATCGCCCACGGTGCCTTGCAGGGCCTGGCCTACCTGCATTCTCATCTGTTGATTCATAGGTAAGGAGGGATGCTCTATGACTTTCCTCGCCAGCACGCCAGGGGATCCTCATTCACTCACCTGCCTGGGGGCGGGCCCTGGGGAGGGCTGCTGCCTCCTGTCGTGGAGGGCTCGGCTCTGGCCCCTTGCTCCTCCAAGTCCCAGAAACGCACCCTCTCCTGTAGACCAGGGATGCTTCTGTGGATGCCCGGGAGTTTGTCAGTCAGCAGGAAGCACTGATCACGTTCCTTACTGTGGGCTCAGTGAGTCCCACACTGAGGAGCAAAGAGCCTGTCCTCAAGGAGCTAGTGGGACCCCCCGTGAAAGGCCCCAAACCGGCCTTCGATGTTCCCAGCTAAGCTCTGACCGCTCCCCGGACACTTCAGAATCCCTTCCATGTCGGCCATCTCTCCCTGTGCCACGCGACCTCCTGTCCGCCCCGTCTCATTCTGTGCCCTTTATCTGAGGCAAGTTGGCCTAGGTGGCTCTGAGTGCCTTTCCACCAGAGAGTCTATTGTTCCAGTGAAAACTCCGTCACTGGTGTCCAAAACACCCCTCCTAAGTGCCTTACAGACAATAAAGTATCCCTCACCCAGCTCATCCAATGAGGATGGACTGGATGCGCTCTAAGGGACCTTCTGGCTCCCAATCGCAAGATTCTCAGATTTAGGGCCCATTCTTGACCCACTTAAGAGAAAATGAACGATCTTTTTTTTTTTTGGACATCTCTTTGTTTCCTCTCCCTTTTCTCCATCCTGCCTCCCCACCATATGCTTGAACAATGTTGAGTTCAACTACTTTGTTGAATAGAACAGGAGACAATGTCTTGACCTTGACACAGGTTAATTTTGCTCTTTGAGGGGTTTTTCTTTACTGTGTGGTATTATTTCTAATAGTACCTTCTATATAATTGCCTTAGAGCTACAATTACTGTTAAAGAGGGAGATAAAAGAGCTTGGACAAGAGAGAAATGAAATGTTTCCAGGTGAGGAAGTAGGTGGGTAGTAAATAGGAAGACATAATGGTTTCTTCTCTAAAAGGTCAATGACATTGGGAAAAAGAAAAAACCATTGCTACAAATGGCATAAATTTTCCCTACCCAAGGCACTCAGCCAGGTCGACTTCTATATTAAAAAGAAAACAAAGCATCCTAGTTTAGCAAATGAACCAAGATTTCCTTAACTCTCCCTTCCATCTGTGCCTCCTAGAATTTCTTCTCCTTCAAGGAAGCTGTTCCTTTAAGTAATTACTAGGACCCCTTAAACACCCCCAGGAATTGGGCTCCCTGACAGCTAGCAGTAATTACTAACTCCTCTTCTGGTTATCTGAGAAAGATTTAATCAACTTTGTTGTCTTATTAATTGCATATTCTGACCTATCCCTTAATCAAAATGGATAAAGTGGAATTTTTTTCTCTCCTCTGTCTGTCCTCGCATCTTTTCCTCCAGGGATATTAAAGCTGGAAACATTCTCCTAACAGAGCCAGGTCAGGTGAAGCTGGCTGATTTCGGGTCCGCCTCGATAGCATCTCCTGCCAACTCCTTTGTGGGGACACCTTATTGGTAAGGCAGCACCGGCAAACCCCGTGAACCCCATCAGTGAGTGGAACAGACTCCATTTTTAAAAGCTGGGACTGTTGGGAATTTTGCTTAAAGGTCAGGGGTGATCACCGTAGAAGCGGGGGTCCGTGCCAGAGCAGTGAGGGCCGCCCACCTGTTTCTAATCCTTCAATGTCCATGCTGCCTTGTGTAAGGCGATCAGAGCGCTCCACCAAGGGGCCACACCTAGACTTGGGGTTTCCTTTGGGGTTTCCTTTGATGTTGACTTTTGAGTGAAAGGCTCCCAGGCATCTACAAGGAGGCTCTTTAGCCTTCTCTGTTCAGCCACAAGTACAGATGTTAGCTGCTCAGGGAAGGGACTCCAAGATTCCCTTCTGAGGTGATTTTTCTTCCTCCTAATCCCAAGTCGCACGGTCTCCTAGCCTGCGCCCCTGTCTCCCATCACTTATAGATTGAAACTTGATTTCATCTTGGAAAAGAATTGAATAGAAAATCACTTATCTAATGAGGAACTGAGTCATTTGCATTTTCTGCTTATCTTATCACCAGTGAGCTTCCCCTGTGGCTCATACTGTGCCAGACTCTGGACAAAGTGAATTAATCACCAAACTCCTACGGGGCAAAGGTCTGACCGTCAGTGGAGAAGGGGAGGGAGCACGCAAATGATGGAGACGCGCGCCCTGTCTTACTCATGTTCAGGAGAGTTGATAGAACTCCTCGGTCTGTGCCATGAGGGATTTTACAGCTTGAGTTTGTCATTTATGTGTCGGAGAGAGAGAGAGAGAGAGACAGAGAGAGACAGACAGGGAGAGAGAGAGACAGACAGAGACAGAGACATCCCTGAAGTCAGCACCGACTCTTTGTAAGTCCCTTATTTCTTTGTGTGTCTAGGCCACCAGAGAGCAGGTGCATTGGTGGCTGGGGTTTCCCCATCTGGAAGTTCCCTGTATCCAGGGCCGCTTCAAGCCGTCTCACAAGAGACAATTGTGAAGTATTTTCAGCGTGAGCAGCTGCACCCCAGAAGTCAGTAAATACTACAAACGAGACTTTGATTTATTGTTTTGTTGATTGTTTAGACTTAAGGAAGTGATAGAGAAAATGTAGGCAAAGTAAGTCATAAAAATGTGTGTGTGTGTGTGTGTGGAGAAAGAGAGAGGGAGTGAGAGACAGAGACAGATTGAGAGATATAGAAAGAGAGAGAGACAGAGTCAGACAGAAATTGAAAGAGAGAGAGAGACAAGGAGACAGAGAAAGAGACTGAGACAGATTGAAAGAGATAGCGAGAGATACCAAGAGATTCAGCCAGAGACAGGGAAGAGAGAATGAGAATTTTCTGGAAAGCCAGTTATTCTATTTGACCCTATGCCCCTATTTGAAAGTCCCAACCCCATCCTTGCGTTCAGATTTATGAGAGAGGCGTCATTGCCTAGTAGAGAGAGCTGGGTTCAAATCCTGCCCCTGCCCTGTCACTTACCCTCTGAGTCCCCCAGGTATTTCTCCCAAGCCTGTCGAGAGGAGGTGCCAGCCTGCACTGGTTGAGTTCCTAACCCAGTGAAGCCATCGGTCCCATACCCATCCTTGTTCCCTAGTGAAAGGCCAGTGTCGTTCCAAAACCAGCGTTTGTGCATCTATTTGAATAATAATAACCGATGTTCTGTGTGGATCAGAGGGAAGTTTTTTCATTAAATCCAAGGGTATGGAAGGCCGTTTGGAGGTCCCAGGAAGGCCTCCTCTTTCTCTCTGGGGCTCACCGAGCTCTGAAACCTGAATCGTGTGTGTTTTTGATCAATAGGATGGCTCCAGAGGTCATCCTCGCCATGGATGAAGGACAGTATGATGGGAAGGTGGACGTCTGGTCTCTCGGAATTACGTGCATTGAGTTAGGTGAGCGGAGCTGTCCCTTTCTTTGACCCTTCTCTGTCACCATAGGCCATGGGGGGACACTCATTTCTTCTCTTGGGTTTCATACAGAATCAGAGGCTGCTTCCTTCTTTTATTCCTAAAATCAAGGTCCTAGAACATGGAGTTGGGAAGGACCTCAGTGACTATGTAGACTATGCAGACTTAGACCATGTAGACTAACAGTTTTCAAACTTTTGGAGCTGAAGATCCCTTTAACTTCTTAAAAATTATCGAGATGCTTCCAATGAGCTTTTGTTTTTCTGGGTTAGATTTAATTTTTTTTTTTTTTACCATATTAGAAATTAAAATACCATAGTATATAAACATAGTATTGATACCCAGGAGTCCCCAGGTGATATTTAGAAAATCATTGCTCTAACTAAACTCCAATCATTTTATAAATGTGAGCGGTTCAGTTGTTTCAGTTGTGAAACCAGAGGAGTGGGGGAGACCTCAGTACTTACCCCAGCGAGCCACGGTCCGGACAGTGGGGTCACAGCTGCAATATGACACGGGGTTAAAGCAATTCGGTGATGACGTGATTTTTGCCGGAGGGTGAACACAAAGAGTTGTTGTTATACCGAGCGCAAGGCAAGGCCTGCTTGCTGAATGTTTGCTCTGGAAAATGGGGCTCTCCCAATAGCTAAACCATCAGCAGTTTCCTGAATTGCCATTTCCCCAAATTCTCCCCTCTTATCCGGTTTTGCATTTAGAAAGTCACCGCAGGGGCAGCTAGATGGTACAGTGGATCTTGGTCTTGAAGTCAGGAGGACCTGAGTGCAAATTTGACCAGAGACACTTAAGATTTGTCACTTAACCCCAATTGTCTCACCAAAAAAAAAAAAAAAAGTATATACATATATATGTATTTATATATATATATATAAGACAAAGTGAGACTGTCATGTAAGAGTTGCTCTTGACCCCAACTATGAACAAGCTTTGGCTTGAAGAAACCTAATTTTGCCTCATGTTTATATGTAACTATTATATTTTATATTGCCTTTGATTTTGCTTTTTTTAAATGTTTAAAATTTTTTTAATGCCACCTTTGCAGAGCTAAAGTTCTGTGGCTGATTGATGCATAGGCTGGTTTTACAGAACTTGTTTTTCTCTCCATTAATTATTCTTTGTTAGAAAGGAAAGGGAAACAGCCATCTTGGGAAATGAAGGTGATGTAAAACCAAATGACATCAGTGAGAAATTTGATTTTTTTTAAAAAGAAGAAAAGAAAGTATCACCATGACACACACACATGTAGTAGCTCATTAATATAAATAAATAGTTAATACACTAGACATGTAGAATAATAGACACACAAATGCATTATTGGGAGAACTGTGAATCTCTGCAGTTCAGAAAAGGTATTTGAAATTATGGGCATAAAGTTACTAAAATATCTATTCCTTTGACTCATAGATTCCCCTGCTAGTCATGTATTCCCAGGAGGTCATTGTTTAGAAGAAATTCCCCACATACACTAGAATAGTCTTAGCAGCCATTTTCTGTTTAAACAAACAACTGAAAAACAAGGTGGAAATCCATTATTTAGAGTGTAAGAAAACAAATTATGGTGCACGAATAGCTTGGGCTATTATTATTCCATAATAAATGATGAACTCAGAAAAACATGGAGAGACTTCCATGAAAGAGAGCAAAATGAAATAGAATCAAGAAAATAATATGCACTATAACTACAGCAATGAAATACAAGAACAAAAAAAAATGCCTAATATGAATATTGCAAAATTATAAAACTAAGCTTGGATCCTAAGAAGAAACACAAGAAGATCCCTCCCTCCACCTTTGCAAAAGTGGAGGCTTACAACTATGGAACATAGGATATTATGTCCGTTTTAAAAATATATTTTAAGTAATTTTGATAATTTTTTTCTTAAAACATAGGAAAAAGAATTGCAGAAATATATAATGATAAAAGATAGAAATGAAAATCTGCTTTTAAAAGAAAAAAATAAAAGTATACAACATGGTAATAACCAAAATGTCATACTTCATAGCAAGGAAAGAACAGAGAGGGAAGGAAGATTTTTTTAATATTATAAATAATATAAAAGTATCAAATATTACTTAAATTATTATAAATAGTATTTTTATTGAAATAATTCTTTCCTTTAACACGCTGAGGTTTTCTTTTTCTCTTCTGAACTTTTTTTCTTCTGTATATTTTTAATTTTTTATTGATATTTATAAATATAACACATATGAGGGAGGTAAGGAAGAAAAGAACATATGAAAGGCCCCTATTTGAACTTCTGCCTTCTCAATTTGCCCCTATTTGGAGGCTAATGGCAAAGAAATCTCCTGATTGTTGGTATTCTGCAGGTCCAGTGCTAATTAAGCAAATTGATATTTGAGAAATCAAGGGCTAGTTTAGTCTCCCCTCCATCACGTCTATGGCATTCATTTGACTATATCCAGAAGATTGGATTTGATTTAAATTAATTCATTTAAAATGATGATTAAAAGCCTCGCTTAGTATTTTCCTATCAAAATCACATTCTTTACATTCTGTTATCATTGGAGGGAATAATATCTAGATCAATGAGATCACAGATCCAAAGGTATCTGTTAGTTTTGAGATACCTAGAGTGATTTTAAAAAATTATTCTTTTTTTAAAGTACATTTTATTTTATTTTTGTTTATGCCAAAGTCTTTATTTTTCTATTTTTTTTAATAGTAGCTTTTTATTTTCAAAATACATGCAAAGGTAGTTTTCAACGCTCACTAATGCAAAACCTTATGCTCCAAATTTCTCTTCCTTCCTTCCTCCCACTTCCCTCCCTAGATAGCAAGTAATCTAATACAGATTAAACATGTGCAATTATTCTAAACCTAAAAAATTATTCTTTAACTATACAGACTTCAAAGCAACTTAAGTAATAATTATAATGTCAATTAAAAAAATTCAGATATAATCCAACTTCTACAAATTAATTTCCAATTTTGTTGGAATTTCTACAAATAAAGTTAAGTTTTCTTGATTGATGCTCTTTAGCCTGAAGTTCTCTTCTTTTGAATCTTCTATTTTCACTACTCAGTCTATCCAGTAGCATTCCCTATCCGCTTTTATTTTTGTTTTATTTTCCATTTGTTTTTCTCGGGCAGCTATATTCTTTGCCAGAATTCATGCTTTGTTTTATTACACCTGTACATGTTTACCCAATTCCCTAAACCCATTTCAAAATTTACAATGATTAACCTGGAATAGGAGTGTGAGTATTAATTGGTTCAACTCCTACTCCTTTATTTTTTAACTTATTTTTTTAATTTAAAAAAAAAAAAAAAACATTTTCCCCCTCACCCTTACCTTTAACCCTATATTGAAAGGAAAAGGAAAACTCTTGTAACAATTATACATAGTCAAGCAAGACTATGGAGATTGAAAAATGTACACTTCATTCTGCATATTTGAAGAGAAGTGTTGAGCAGATTGCTTATTATTATTCTAAATCTTTTTAATCCAAGAGGTGTTAAAAGGATTGCACTTATAAAATCCCAAATCTTTAATATAATTCTAAGATAATATAAATGAATGGAATGGAAAAGTAATTCATTTATATCCTGAGAATATAACAGCAACATTGGAAATATATTTTCCTCAAAGAAAGTCCTGTAAGACTTTACTGTAAAATTCTATAAGAATTTTTTTTTTTAGATTCAAAGAAGAGAACAGAAAGAAAAAGGCCAGACAGAAGTCCAGAAAGCTGTATAGCTTAGAAAACTACAGGTGAAATGTATCATATACTTAAAAAGAAAAACAAATTCCACATAATAGTTATGAATTTTCATGTACAGCCTCATTCTGTTTTATGTACGTAGAAATGCCAATTTTATTTGGTGTTTCTTAGGTTCAGAATAAGGATCATTTAAAAAAACATATGTGTATCATATATATATACAAATATACATATTATATATTTATATATCATATACTCTATATTATATATCATATACACATTCTATATGCATGTATTATATACATTATGTGTGTGTGTATGTGTATATATATATATATATATATATATATATATATATATATATATATACACATACACACACACACACACACACACATACATCTATACGTTTACACACCCATGGTATGAAAAGAACAGAGTACCATTCCTTATAATTGAATTGCGCGTGTTCCTCTATTCAGTTGTAAGCTCTTTGAGGGCAAGGACCTTGTCATAATTCACTTGGCGTCTCTCTTGTCTTCCAGAACAGGCTTAAGATTTTTGATTTGGAAGAGAATTTAGAGATTGCCTAATGTCTATTTATAGATGAGGCAGCTGATGATCAAAGTGGCTGAATCATTTCCCCCAGTGACACCGTAAGAATTCAGTGCCCAAACATGTACCATAAGCGTTGAGATAGTTGTATTTCTCAACTCTGTTCTGCGTTCACCCAGAAAGCCTTTGTATAAGAAACCAGCATCAAGTGGGTCGAGATGATGACGGATGGGAATCTGTTACAGCGAGTAGACTCTAAATGCATGAAAGGAAGAGGGCAGGGCAAGAGCCCTTGTTTTATTTCCTCATTCATTTATTAGCTAAATGATTTTTTACTGACTTTCTACACTATATGTGGTTTGTTTTACTGTATAGGGTAGAAAGGGGAAACGAAAAGACAAAGATTGCGTAAATTGTGATCTTAATATCGGGAAGGTCAATAAGATCTCTGATTTCCTCCCTTTCTTCCTCTGACGCTCTCCAGTCTGCTATTGACCACTTTTTTTTTTTCTCTCTATCGATGCCGGTACAAGTGTGTGTGTATATGAGCATGTATATACATACACGTACATATCCATACATTTCTCTATACACATATATTTTTCATCTCCACTCATTCTCCCCAAATAGAAAGTTCTCCCTCATAACAAATAAGTCTGCTCGAGTAAAACACGTCAGCACTTTGACCACTACTGACAGGTGTGTCTCACTCTGCACCCAGTGTATCACCTAGTTCCAAGAAATATATGGCAGGTAACGATGAGGGGGATGGTCGCATTTATCTAGAGCTCTGGGTCTGGCCAGGCTCTTTACCTGTGCTAACTCACTGAGTCCTCGCGAGAACCCCGCCTTGCCCAGGATCGCATGGTAAGGGTCTGAGACCTGGGACTTGAATTCACTTCTTCCTGACTCCAGGACCCAGGCTTTATCCTCGGGACCACCTCGCTCTCTCCTAAATTTAGAGAATTAGCAGGGTTAAAATAAGTGTCTGAGATGGAATGAGTGTCATGAGCCCAGAAGGACTCCAACTTGACACAGTGCCAGGGCCTCCTGAAAAAATTTCTGTGAAAGCACCATCCTTGGATTACGCTCTAAAACAGGCTGAATTCCATTCGGTGAGCATTTATTAAGCACCTACTGTGTATTGGGCACAGTGATATAAATCTGGTGTAGTGAACCAAAAATGCCTTTCAGAAGCACACAAAGGTAAATGATACATTTTGAGGAGCTTCAGGAAGGAAAAGGGGCCAGTCACCAAAAGAGCAGGGAAGTCCTTATGTAGGAAAATGGTACCCAAGCCGCATGTTGACTGAAGTTTGAGGTTCGACAAGGAGGAAGTGGTGAGGAAGGACACAGATGGGGGTCCATTTGTGCAGAGGGGAGAGGCAGGAGGCCCAGGGTGCAGACTTAGGACTGCTGGCTCCGCTACAATAGGGTCATGGGGTTGGAGACGGTCATGCTTGGTTCTCGGGAAAGCTGTTGGATATCAGGGGAAGAAGTCTAAACTTGGAGCCAAAAGACCTTTTGTTCAGATCTTGGAAGTGCCATTTACCAGCTATGTGACCTTGGACAAGGCCCTTCTCTTCCTATTATCCAATAGGAGGTTGGACTTAACCAAAGTTCTCAAACCAGAATCTATGGATTTTTACATTATTTTGATAATAATATTTCAATAGAGTGGGTTTCTTTTTTCAATATGGTGGCTGTGATCTTGTGTATTTTACTTGGGCCACTAAAGGGCACCACAGTGCACTGAGCCTGGAGTCAGGAATATTCGACTTCATGAGTTCAAATCTGACCTGAGACATTTGACTGAGTGAGTGACCTTGGGCAAGTCATTTAATCCTGTGTGCCTCAATAAAATGAGCCAGGGAAGGAAATGGAAAATACTCTAGTATCTCTGCCAAGAAAACCCCAAATGAGGTCAAAAGAATTGGACACAGGAGATGAGTTCAAATCTGGTCTCAGACACTTAACACCTCCTAAGCTTCCTTAACACTAACCCCAATTGCCTCAAGGGAAAAAATACTATGGAAATGATTCAACTTCAATTGTATATGTTATTCATATAAAAACATTTCCCTGATATGTCAGCCAGGAGTTCAGGATGCACAAAAAGGTGAAGAGCCCCTTCCTCAATGAGCTCTAAGGCCCTTTCAGCTGCAGATCTCTGATCCCCTGACAATTCAAAAGTGTTAATAAAACTTTTCTTCCAGGCTGAAATGAATCCCTTGAAAGGAGCTCTTTCAGGGTCCGTAGCTTCCTCCATTAAGATGACCAGCAGCTTCTCCTGAATGGCTGTCCTGGGCTGACCCAGGAGATTAAAATAAGTGGATTAGGTGCCATGACAACAGTAATGAGTTATTGATTTAGCAGCAAGGCTCTGCTCCTACTTCCTCATCTCTTTTTCTCACCGCTCTCCTTCAAGACCAGTATTAGCGCCTTTCTCTTGTCTCCTTCCAGCGGAACGGAAGCCCCCCCTTTTCAACATGAATGCAATGAGTGCCTTATATCACATAGCCCAGAATGACTCCCCGATGTTACAGTCAAATGAATGGTAAGATCGCTGCTGTTTTGTTCTGTTTTGTTTTCTGCATTGGATTTCTCTCTCTGTCCACGGATCCCTCTCTGCACCTTGTTAATAAACACTGTGGACGTGTTAGTTCCACCGGATGCCAGTCTGCGAGAAGTCAGAATATCCGCTGCTTTGGACAGAGGGCCGAGTCCTCCGGAGGCCCGAGGGTCCTTCTCTGGCTGTGAGGGTGCTGGCTCCCAATCCGTGGGCATATAGTCGGTCCTCCAGCAGAAGTGGCCCCAGAGCCCCCGCCCACAACCTCACGTTTCTCTGCTCTCCCAGCGGGATTTCATTGTTTGTGTTTCATACTCACTCCAGGCCTCTGTCCGTGAGCATCTCCCGTATCTTTTCTGGGAGGATGTGTGCAGCCATTGATCATGTCTTTACAGAGACTTAAAAGAGAAGGATATCAGTCCCCTGTGTGGATATCTCACCCTGCTAAGCCATAGGACTCTTAGTGTTGTAGTGCTGCTGTGTTAGGTGATAAATCTGGGACAAGGAGACAGGAACAGGACCTGGGGTCTCACTGTTCCGGGGCCTCCCTCCAGGCTCCTTCTCTCCAACTTAAGAGTCCTAAAACGGTGCCTATTTCACTGAAATTAAATGCATTGGCCAAGCTCATATGGTCAGTAACTGTCAGAGATAGTCCTTGAACCCAGGTCTTTCTTCATGATAAAATATAACAAATGTCAAACACTTTGCCAGCTGGAAACAGTATGTAAGTATGCAGCTTGTTGTTATCGTCGCTATTCGTGGCTCCCCGGGTAGCTCAAAATCCATCGCGCATTCGGGTGGGTTTGCTTAAAACAAGAGGGACAGAATGTAAAGGGGCTACATGTCCTCTGCATCACCTCCCTGCCAAAGACCTATGCCTTGTGATCCTTTCTTAGGTTGTTTAGTACCGTGTACGTAGCAAGTCCCAAGATAGAATTATCTTTGTCTTTTTGGGAAAAGTGCCTCCGGTCTCATGGACTCTCCCAGCAAAAGCCCAAAAGTTTAATCCAGAAGCAAGTGCTGAATTTATTCCTGATATCCCTAAAATAAAACTCCCCCACCCCTCCAAAAAAAATCCCTTTCTTTAAACTCTAAAATGTCATTTGGATGTAAAGGAGAGTATGATACAGAAAGAAGAGTAGGGCATTTGGAGGCAAAAAATTTGGGTTCGAATCCTGGCTTTGTCACTGAGTCACCATGTGATCTTGAGCAAGTTGCTTCCCTTTCTGAGCATTCATTTCCTGAGTTCTGAAATGAGGGGTCTCCTTTAGTCAATAAATAAGTCCTCTGGCCCTACAGTCTTTAAATTAATCCAATATACTTTATAACTGCTGATTTTTAAAAATTTATTAATAAGGTTCAACTAGTTAATACATAAGTCCTTTGGCCCTATTTCTTGTGTTACTACATTTTTTTTTTAATTTTTGTGTTACTACAATATACTTTAAAGCTCCTCATTTTCTTCTTTTTTAATTGATTGATTGTTTACTTTTTCTATATTTGTACCCACAGGACAGACTCCTTTAGGGGATTTGTTGATTACTGCTTACAGAAAATACCTCAGGAAAGGCCAACATCAGTGGACCTATTGCGGGTAATTTTCCCATTTTTTGGTACCTGAGGAGGGTTGAAGTCATTCCATGGTAGAGCTTAATCATAAATCATTCCCACGGCTGCTCAGAGTGGCAATCTCTTAGTGTACGTTGGACAAGTTGCTATAAACATAGGCCACCAGCCTTAAGCTGTATAGACTCTGTTTTGGCAATAGAGTGATTTTTGCCTATGGGTGTGAGGGTGGGGATTAAGGATAAAAATCATTATTAAGAAAATGTCTAATACTTATTCATGTATTCCCTGCAACCATTAATTGCTCCAATTTTGAGTTACTTTATCCTAGACCAAAAACTTTTTAGGAGTTCAAAATATTAATCAAGTACTTAAAAGTAGTAATGAATAGCATAAGGGCAATTGTATTGCTTTCAGAATATTACACAGAGCCATGAATTTCTTCAACATTTTCCTTGATAAAGTTTGTAACCCCTCTATACATTATCCAAAAAAAAAAAAAAAAATCATTTCCTCATGACCAGCACGGTGATAAGCCTCTGAGAACTTAGTCCGATTGGTTTCTAGATAACACAATCCACTGGCAAGCTTTTGCCCAAAGTCTACCCAAGCATGGTGGCTCTCCTGAGCTCTAACATGGCTATGAAAGCCACAGGGTCACCTCCCCACCACATTGGCCATCATTTGCACAGTTCATGAGTAATACTGAGTACTGATGTACCGTCATCAGTCAGCAAACATTTATAAAGTATTTATAAAGTATTACATTCATGCTAAGTGCCGCGGGCGTCAAGAACAATTAAAAATATGGCCCCTGCCCTCAAAGAGCTCCCATTCAAATGAGAGATAGAGCATGTAAGGAACTAGGTACTTAGAATGTACATAAAAAGCAGAGGATAAGCAATCTCAGAATGAAACTGTAATAGGCAGCCGGAGAAATCAGGAAAAATCAGAGTTCTGGTGGTGGTTGTTTGCCCTTCGTTCTCAAAGAGGACCTGGACATTAGGGAGGTGACGCCTAAACAGGCAAGTGAATTGGACTGAAGTGAGGGAGGGCTGGGCAAGGTCACCTGCCTCACTTTCTCCTCCAGAGCCACTGGGTCCAGAGGCCAGAGATAGATCTGGACGAAATGGGAGATCCTGACCTTTTTAAGCTAAGAAGTCTGAGTCTTAAAGGAAGCCAGGGAAGTATTTGAGGTAGGATTTTAGCTCAGCTGTTCCTGACTCCAGAGCCGAGGTTCTCTATTCACAACGCCTTCTATGTTAGAGGCAATTCCAGCAAAGAAAAAGAAGGTGGTGTTTTGGTTCACTTTGGTGGATGCTGAGAAAACTCACCTCTTCCTTAGATCTTAAAAGAAGGGAAAGGAAACTAGAAAGAAGACAAAAGTATGGGACAGTCCTAAAAGAACAATGTCAAGAGTGTTCAAACTCAGAATTAGCCAGCCTGGCAAGGAAAGCCGAACCATCAGCTTAGTAAAAAGTGTTGTTGGGTTTGTCCTCCTTTTAGCTATGTGGGGCGGTGGGAGAAGGAAGATCAAAGAAAATCTGTGAATGCTGCTTGGGGTGAATGGGATTATAAACTAACAACAGAAGACGGAGCTCTTTTCATTCTCATGTTGTTTCTGTTTTCTTTGCCAAGAGAAATTGGAAATGACGAGATAAAATTAGTCAGCAGAGAGCTGATCTCCCAAATTAATAAAGAGATAGTAAGAGAACTTAGTCTCTGGCTCTGTGAATTCAAAGCACCAGGCTCAAATGAATTACGTCTTCAGTTAGTAAGAGAACCGGCCCCTGGGATGCTGAACCACAGACAGTTATAGTTCTTCGTTCATGGAGAACAGGAAAGGGCCCACGGGCCCACGGAAGAGCAAACATCCTTAGCTTTACAAAAAAGGAAGCAAATGGAATCCAGCAAATTATAGGCCAGGGAACTTGACCTTGTTTCTAGCACATATTATTAAAGAGATGGTTAGTAAACATCTTGAAAAGAAAGCAACAATCACAAAGAATTGTTATGATTTCGTCAAGAAGAGAGATCACTCCCAAACAAGATCACTGGGTCTTGTTTACTTGTTTAAGAAGGGTAACAAATAGGAAGATTCTGTAGCTAGTCTATCTGTCTACATGTTAACTAATTATTTGATAATATATCTCATGCTGCTTCTGGGAAAGATTCGGAAATAGGTTATATGTCGTAATATAAGTATGTGGATTTCAAACTGGTGAATGGCCAGACCCAAAGGATTGTCACTGATGGTTCCGAGTCATCATGGAAAGGAGGTGTCTAGGAACACCCCAAAGAATTGTGCTCATCCTGTGCTGTTTAAAGTATTGATCATGTCTGGAATAAAGGCAGATCTGGCAGGATTAACACGTTCAATTGTCACCAAGCTAGGAAGTATACTGGATGAGAGGTAGGAGTTTTCATGGGCTAAAGGCTAAATGAATCACTGGTATGATGTGGCAGCCAACGAAAGCTAAGACAGTCTTGGGCCATGTTAAGACAGGTAGATGTACCAGACGTAGGGAAATGGTGGGTCTGCCTTTCTCTGCCCTGGCCAGCCCAGATCTGACCTATTATGCTATATGTTTAAAAAAAAAAAAAAAAAAAAAAAGACAATTGGTAAGATAAGAAGTGTCCAGCATAGAGCATTCAGAAGAATGATGGGCCTTTTGTCCCAGCCATATGAGGACTGGTTGAAGGAACTAAGGATGTTTAGCCTGGAGAAGAAAAGATTTGTGGGTAAATAACAACTGTCCTCAATTATTTGAAAGGCTGCCTTGTGCAAGAGGGTTTAGAGGGCACGCCCAGAAGCAATGGGTGAGAGTTGCAAAGAGGCAGATCCAGACCTGATGTTAGGAAAAGCTTCCTAACAATTAGAGCTTTCCCACAGAGGAATGGGTTGCTTTGGTAGGCAGTTGATTTCCCCTTCTTGGAGGTCTTCAAGCAAAGGCTAGATGGCTACCTGTTTGGGTATGTTGAAGAAGGGATTCCTTTTCTTCTTCAAGTCGCATTCAGTGACCTCCCTACTCCAAGTTCTGTGATACTGGGGACACAAAAATCTCTATCAGTGAGAAGAAAGACTATTACAAATCAGAGACATTAAGGAAGCCATCATGGAAAAGGTAGCTTCAAATTAGTCTTCAAAATATGGGTAGGAAAGAAGTAAAGACTCAGAAAGACTTGAGCACTCAGATTAATGCAATGATCAATTAAAATTCTAGAAAACTATCGATGAAGTATGTTATCCATCCTTGAACAGAGAGGTGATGGATTTAAGATGCAAAAAATAAGCTATGTGTCTTTGACAGTGTAGGAGGATAGAAATAAGGTAGCAAAAGAAAGAAAAGAAAAGAAACATGGAGACATATATATATTTTTTTATTTTAAAGAAGAGAACAGAAGGAAAACCAGAAAGAACCATAAGTTAACAAGATATTTTAGAGAGTTATAGCCTGAACTCATTGTATATTTAAAAGGGAAAACAACCCATACATAATAAAAAGCTTTAGTTTCTTGTACAGCCCACTTTTCTATTCTACCGTGTATATGGAAATACCCATTTCATTTAGTGTTTCTTAAGTGTAGAATAAAATGAAATTATAAGAAGTAAGAGAGTATAAGAGAATTATTGTACAATGAGGCAAGGGTCAATCCATTTAGAACGAATGTCTAGATCGCATTAATCTCTTATAAAAATTGCAATATAATGGAGTATAATTATTTGCCAGCTCTTCCTTTTTCTTTTTTTCATCCAACCTCTTCTTAAGGCTTTTGATCATATCTTTGTGTTCACTATGCCCAGAATGCCCCTTCTTTCCCATTTTGTTGTGTCAAAAGGAGTGCACAGACTAATGACTTTTGGAGGGTAGTTTCAAAATGCTTTCCAGGATGACACAGCTCTTGCAGCCCCACCAACAATGCGTTAGTCTATGTAGGAAAGGTTAAAAATTTTACTTAGGTGGGATCTTATAGTCCCATTAAAGTCCTTCTCATAGATATTGTCATAGGATATAGACGACCCGTATTTCTCAAAAACTGCCCCAGCAGCACATGATTTCCAGCAGGTCCTACTAAGCTAGACTGTCTTTGAGTCCAAGTCTACCGGTGGATTGTCACCTTAAGAACTAGCATAGCTCCATTCAAAGAAGCATAATGGTAAAAAATTATCTGCTGCATGAGATTTGGAAGAGATGAAAGGAAAAGTCTACTGAGGCTTGCCTAGAGGGGTTTTGATCCACATTAATGGAAGAGTATCCAGAATAATGGAAGCACAGGGACGTAGTGGATGTATTGAAGGTGAACGATCTCTTCCCGCTCCTTAGTGCCTGGCATAATACCTGGAACAACAAGTAGGTACTTGATGAATGCTTGTTGGCTACAGCGATTCATTATGGAATATTTATTCATAGTATTATCTTTTTCTATGCTCATTCAGAAATCAATAATCTGTAAGTACTTGTTTTGGGTATGGATTGAAGAAAAAAATAATAGTTCTGTGTAACCTCCGACTTAAGGCTCAACACAAGACCTCTTCGACTATACTTATGACCGTTTCCTACTTTTGCACATCAGAAACAAAACAAAAGTATGTTTGCCATTTTGGGGGAAATAGCCATTTATTTTTCTAACAGCTTTTAATTGTGAGGATTTCTGGCCTCCTGGTTCATGGGCAGGTCAGGATCTATATCCATCTCCACATGTGAAGCTTTAATGGGTATACCCAAAGCTTGTCTTCATGCTGTGCTACACCTGGCCAAAATGTTTATTTTCCTGGTTCCTGATATCATTTGGTTAATAAAAACACTTATTAAGTGTTTCCTGTGTCAGGCACTGTGCTAAGGGCACAAAAAAGGCAAAAACCAATCCCTGTCTTCCAAAAGCTTAGGGTCCAGTAGGGATCAACGTGCACATTATGTACAAACTATAAACAGGAGAAATTGGAGAAAATCAGCAGATGAAGGGGCCTGCGTTGAGGGGATCGAGAAAGGCTTCTTCGTGTGGCCCAGAAGGTCTTGTGTTCTTTTGATACAGTGGGGGCAGTGAATCTGATGACTTCCCAGATCACGACTGTAGAATAGAGGGATTATTTTTATGATACATGTTAAGATTTCATAGTTAGTATACTACAAAGCCTTCATCAGGGTATGTTGCCTCCTCATAAGGCTAACTTTTACTGACCATTTTGTCGCTGGATAGTTTCCTCCATCTCACCTATTTTTACTCTGAAGCCACTGGCCTTGGAAAACAAGAATTGTTAACAGAGGCTCCCACACCTCTCTCAGTGCCATCAAATAAATGTAGCCTGCCCTGATTACTTCTTCCCCTCTGCCTGTTGGTGGCCCCTTATTGAGGTCTCTAATTTTCACTTAAAGGGTTTTAATTTGGTATTTCCATTTCTTAAGCCTTCAGTTAAATTAAACTGACTTTTTTTGAGCATCTACTATTCTTAAAGTGCTACGCTAGCCATCACAGAAGATGCAAAGATGAGGAAGGCACAGCCCCCCGTCAGGGAGTCTATGATATGGTAGGCAATAACTCAAGTACATCCGTAGCAATAATACCAAATTTCATAGAGAGCACTGGGCTGGAGTCAAGAAGACCCGAATTCAAATTCAGCCTCAGGCAGCATTGTCCTGGACATGTCGTTTAACCGGTTTGCCTCAGTTTCCTCATCCCTAAAGTAAGGATCATAATAGCACCTTCACCACGGGGTTGTTGGGGATCACATGACATAATACTTGTAAATTGCTTAGCACAGTGGGCACTATGTAAATGCTAGCTATGGTGATGATGATTATTACTAGGCAAATTATTGCTAGGAGTTCTGGGCAAGGAAGCAGCAACCCCCTATTGGTGAAGCAAGCAGCGATGGAGAAGCGGGAGTGTCAGTTAGCAGACTCGGTCTCCTTACAGTCGGCATGTTTGAATTGTCCTGTAGGAAATCTCATCTGGCAGCATTTTGTAGGTTTTCTCAGAGCCAATGTTGAATTCTGTGCCGGCTTTTCCTAAAAACAACCACCCTTCCAGGTCTTCCACCACTGTTGGTTGGAACTCAGTTCAGATGGACATTCATTGAGCATCCTCAAAGACTGGAAGTAGAAAGACTGTTCAGTTCAACAAATAGTCAGTGCCTCCTCAGACAGGTGAAAAGAATGGCTATTTTGGTTTGCTTCGGTCATTCTCGGTTGGTCCCTGTTCTTTGGGACCACATTTGGGGGTTTTCCTGGCAGAGATATGACAGTAGTTTGTCATTTCCTCCTCTGGCTCATTTGACGGAGGAGGAAACTGAAACAAATAAGGCTAAGTGACTTGTCCAGGGTCACACAGCTAATAGATGTGTGAGGCCAGATTTAAACTCACAAAGATGAGCCTTCCTGACTCCAGGCCCACCACCCTATGCACTGTCACCTGGCTGCCCCAGTTAATACCCAGGATATGACAACTAAGTTGGAAGAACGATGACTCCTGGATTTCAGGCCTGGAACAATGCTGAGACCAGTGGCCAAAATCAGGAAGTTAGGAAGAGAGAATTAGAAAGAAAGATGATGATTTAGGGGTGGAGGAGGGGGAAGGGAGGGGGCGATCGGCGAGCTTGAGCTTATGGTACCAGTGCAGTTTCTAATCAAAAAGGGAAGAGCAACTTGTGTCAACCTATAAGAATAATAATAGGACCTAACTCACTGGATTGTTATGAGGAACAAGTGGAATCACATATATAAAGTGCTCTGTGAACATTACCATCCTATAGAAAAGCTAGCTATTAGTATTATTACTAGGAAAAAAAGATACAGAGGGATTTCAAAGCATGAAAGAGTGCAGTTTGGGAGCTCCTGTCAATGGGTCGTCTTCTCAGTGCAATATGATAGATTATAATCTAAAGGTGATTGGGAAAAGGGTGACCCCAGGGCCTTGATGAACATAAAAGGTTTTTCGCAGCAGTTGTAGGGAAAGTTCCTCTTTGCTTCTGTGATTTCAGACAAGGAGAGAGGGAGGGAAAAGGTTTACCACTTTATAGAGTTCTCATCTTTTTGGTACTACTAAGGTTGATTAGATTAGCCTTAGTCATTTTAACCTAAATCCTAGAAGAGGAACCTACTCTGGTTTTAGGGGGAAAAAAAGAAGAAGAAAATAATCCTCATTCCCATTTGGTTTTTGCATGCTGGGTAGGGGGTAATAACTATCCACAAAAATCCACCCAACTGCCTTAAGGAACTACATTTATTTTCTTCTGCACACGTGACAGAGACGCCAAACGTTCCATGACCACCCATCTCTGCTTCTTTTTATCCTTCATTCAGCATGACTTTGTACGGCGAGATCGGCCACTGCGGGTCCTAATTGACCTCATACAGAGGACGAAAGATGCCGTTCGTGAGCTGGACAATTTACAGTATCGGAAAATGAAGAAAATCCTGTTCCAGGAGACCCGGAATGGACCCTTGAATGAGTCACAGGAGGATGAAGAAGTAGGTTCAGCCTTTGGGGGTGGGTAAGAGGAGGGTGCGGCGCTTTGGCTCGTCCCAAGTCGGGCCAGAAGAAGAGACTTTCTCTGATTTGCACCTGTCTGATTTGTTTCTAACATCCATTACCACTTCCAAGTGGAGAGAGAATCCATCTTAGTCTTTCTCTTTAAAATAAAAGAATACAAGACTATGATATTAGCTATCGTCCATAAGACCCTGGCTCTAGAACTGGAAGGGGTCCCCGAAGCCATTTCATCCCACGTTGCCCCCATCACCGTCATCAAAAAATGCAGTGTCTAAAGTTTGCAAAATGATCTGCATTGACGACGTGGGAGATGGCTGCTCCTTCTATCCCCATTTTACATGGGGGGAAATTGAACCTGGCTCGACTTGGGTGATTTGTCCAGGAGTCGTAACTGGAGTGTCCGGGGCAGGATTCAGGCTCCTGAGGCCGGGTACAGGCCTTTGCTTTGTGTGAAGATGAGGACCAGCGGAGGGAAGGAAGGCGGCTTTCCCTAGGTCACACAGGCAGGAAATGGGCTTCCCTAAGCCACGTGGGCCAGCAAGCATCCCGAGCAGCTCCGGACCGCAGTGCTCCGGCTCTAGAGATACCGTTCTTTGCACTCTCCCATGCTGCCTCCTGTTGGTACAAAAATGTAATTCAGAAAACTGTACCAGGCCCTAAAATCAGTGAGAAATGTTTGCTGTACTCACGTACGTACGGTCCACTCCACACACCATCCATAGCAAATTCTGAAGGCCGGGCCTGCCTCCTCCTCAGGCCAGTCGTCCTTCCCCCTGGTCTTCCACTCTACTGGTTGTAGCTCGGTTCAAATGGACATTTAGTAAATGTCTGCTCTGAGCAGTGGGATTTCAGGCAGATGAAAGAGGGAGGAAGAGCCGGTCTTGGAAAACAGAAGTAAGTGCTGGATTCAGTTCTGTCTCTAACACACCAAGTGACTGATCCCAAGCAGCTTTCCAGTGCTGAACTCACAGGTCCCAAACTACTCAATCAACCAGCATGTGTTAAGCACTGAGTATTTGCCGGCATTTGTGTTACACACTAGGCATCTTAAAAAAAAAATTCAAAAAGCATCCCTGCCCTGCAGGAGCTGAGATTCTAACGGGGAAGACAATATCTACATAAATTTAGATAGATCATGGAACGAGAGAGACAGAAATAGATGATAGACAGGTTGTTGTTGTTTAGTTTCAATCTTGTCTGACTTTTTGACCCTATTTGGGGATTTCTTGGCAAAGATGCTGGAAGGGGTTGCCCTTTCCTTCTCCAGCCCATTTGATGGGTAAATAAACTAAGACAGAGGAAAGTGACTTGCCAGGGTCACATAGCTAGCAAGCAACTGAGATTGGATTTGAATCCAAGATTAGTCTTCTTGACTACAGGCCCAGTATTCTGAACACTGAGTTCCCTACTTGCTAGGAGAGACAGAACAAGAGAAAGGGAGGGAAGAGGAAGAGAGATTGACATATGTTGATATAAGATATAAACAAACAGAGTAGATGGAAAGCACTTTTCTCAAAAAATATTTTATTTTTTGAAATATGTGTATAGATAGTTTTCAACATTCATTTTTGTAAAATTTGATGTTCCAATTTTTTCTCCTTATCTCCTCCCTCCCCAAGACAACAAAGCAATCTGATATAAGTTAAATACGTGCAGTTCTTTTAACCGTATTTCCATAGTTGTCATGTTGTGCGAGAAAAATCAAATCAAAATTTAAAAAAGGAAGCACACAACAAGAATAAAAAAAAGTAAAATACTATATTGTGATCCACATTCAGTCCCCACAGTCCTCTCTCTGGATGTGGATGGCTCTCTTCATCACAAGTCTGTTGGAATGGTCTTGAATCGCCTCATTGTTGAAAAGAGCCACGTCCATCAGAGTTGATCATCACATGATCTTGTTGTTCCTGTGTACAATTTTCTCTTGGTTCTGCTTACTTCACTCAGCATTATTTCCCATAGATCTGGAAAGTAATTTTTTAAAGAATTATAACAAATGTGCTGTAAGTGGAAAGAGAAGATTAATACAAGACACAGTCCATCCTCTCGGGGAGTTTCTAGTGCAATGCAGGGAAATGACTAGACTACAAGGATAGATGTGATAAATGCATGGGAGAAGTATAAGCAGAGTGAGTGTTGTGAGGAACAAGAGTCAGGATATCGTTATCCTAGTGAGTACTATTGCTCTGAAGGGAACCCATAAAGCACAGTCAGCAACTTGGGAAACTGCCTCTTGTCGTTTTAATAGACAGATAGATACAAAAATACATACATACATACATACTTATGAAAATTTAATTGGTTTACCTCCTAATCCTTCGTGATTCTTTTTTGCCTTTAATAGGCTTTTATCAGACTGCCAGAGCAGTCCATAACTCTATAAAAGAATAAGAACCTTTCATCTAAGGAAAACACAGAAAAAAATAAATGTAATGGAAAATCATAATGATAGAGCACTAGGCCTGGAGTCGAGAAGATCTGAATTCAAATCCAGTCTCAGACGCTTTCTAGCTGCATGACCCCGGCAAGGCACTTAACCCCTGTTTGCCTCAGTTTCCTCAACTTTAAAATGATAATAATGCTTACATCCCAAGGTGGTTGTGAGAATCGAATGAGATAATTTTTGTAAAGTGCTTAGCACAATGTCTGGCATATAGGAGGTGCTTAATAAACGCTTATTACTTTTTTCTTCCTTTTTCACTCTTGTAGACTGTCCATATTTATCCATTCCGATGATTCCCAACTGGCCTCTATAACCAGTTTTGTTTTAAGATGTATCTGGAGGGAGAGCAGGTCAGGGAACACCCAGGGAGGAAACTCTCTGCTAATGCAGACAGGACCCTTTCCATGCAGCTCAGTCTTGCCTAAAGTCCCAGGTCGCAAGGCAGAACCCAGGTTCTCCATTCTACCTCTCTTAAAATGGCTTTAACAAACACCAGACGAGATCATACGTAAAGCCCTTTGCAAACCCTCAAAGTGCTGGATCAACATTAGCTATTGTGATTATTGACTTCAGGAGAGGGTCTTCATTTTTTGTATCCTGGACCTCTTTCACACATGAGGGAAATGGAGAGACCCTCCTCAGAATAATGTTTCTCAACGTATACATTACCAAGAAAACCAATTGTGTTTTCATAGAGAGACAGAGAAAGAGATCCGTGTGAGTCTGGGGGTGTTTTAAACAAGGTCATAGACCCCAGTTAATGCCTCACATTGATCCTTTAGTTTCCCGTAATGTCTTTCACCAAATCCCGTCCAGAGTGCAGAACCGGCTGCACAGGGGCACGATTGAGCTCCTCCTTACTCGGAGGGGAGAAGAATCTGCTATCCCTCCGCAGTGGCAGAGGTGGCTGTGGCGGCTAGCGAGACCCGGTTCTGATGGGACTCCAAACCCGCGGCTTTGGCGCTCGGGGCCTCGGTGCTCTCGGCCGTCAAACGGATGAGTTGGACCGAGGGGCTTAGAAGGCCCTTCCAGCGCCAGGTCTGTGATGTGCAACGAACAGTTTAATTCTCTCTCTCTCTCTCTCTCTCTCTCTCACACACACACACACACACACACACACACACGCCCCTTCCTTTAACTCTGTGGCCCTCAAGCTACTTGCACCTTGGGATCCAGCTTTGACTCCTCCCTCTGGCTTCCCGCCATATTTGATCAGTGGCCCAGAGATGCCTAATTTTTGTGCTTGCACAGTATCTCTCTCATTCACTCTTACCTTTGTGTTCCCTCTATTCCCTCCTTACTCTACCTGACCTCTTACTATGAAGAATCTCTTAACCATTCTCCTGTTTTTCCCATTCCAGCCCATGCTCTATGTTTTAAGGTTCGCAAAACATTCTGTTTCCTTTGGTCTTCCCAACAACCCTGAGAGATAGATGCTACGATCATTATCCCCATTTCACAGATGAGGAACCTGAGCCCCACAGAGATTATGAGCATTCCCAGGGCCTTTGATTAATAGGTATGTGTAGCAGAATTTGAACTCAGATCCTCCTGCCTCTAAGCCCCCTGCTCTATAGGCTGTGCTGCCAAGCTGCCTCTCCCAGAGTCGTCTGCCTGATAAAAGCCCCATCCTGGTGCCCTCTGCCTACCAGGAAAGTCCAGAGTCTCCATTCTGGCATTTAAGGTCCCCCGTGGTCTGGCCACAGCTAGTTCTTCCGGCCTTGTTCCATGGTACTTTCTTTCTCCATCTCCTCATGGATTCCCCTCAGTCCCTCCTGCCACGGCCCTTCCTGGCTCTGAGCCGGCACGCCGCCTGCATTGCTCCCTCCCCGGCCTTGTCTTGAGGTCTTTCCAGGCCTGGAAGCCTGGATCAGCCTCCCACCCTCAGTGAGGGGGGGATGCCTTCCCCAACACCCCCGACTGGAAGTCGTCCTTCCTCCATCTCTGGCCTCTGGGGGAACAGAATGCATAGGAGAGGTCCAGAGGCCCAGCACAGTGTTGCTCGTTTGCACAGTTGTCTCACTGCCGCACTCTCTTATTTATCTCACTGACTCCTCCAGCGTCACCCAAGGAAGGGGACGGTCAGCCCGCATTCGTAAAGAGTCTCCTGTCTGCGGAGCAGAGGGCGCAGGTACAAAGAGGGCTCTGCCTTCCATCAGGGCACGCGGCGAGCCCAGAGAAGGGGAGCCCTCCCCAGCTAAGGGGTCATGAAAGGCTTCTTCTGTAGGGGATGGGGTTTGAGCTTGGCTTTGATGGAAATGATAGTCTAAGAAGCAGAGATCTGGAGAGAGCCCAGGCCAGGCATGGAGAACCTTGCGGGCCAAGATCCAGAGAGGAGAGATGGGATGGTGGATCTGAGCTACCTCAGGAAGGCCACTTTAACCAGTGCAAAAGATGGAAGGATGGAAGGATTAATAGACAGATGGATAAATGGATGGATAGATGGGTGGATGGATGGATGGATGGATACATGGACAGATGGATGGATGGATAAATAGATGTATAAATGGATGGACAAATGGGTAAATAAAAGTATAAATGGATGGATGGATAAATGGATGTTTGGATGGATGGATAAATAGATGGATGTACAGACAGATGGATGGATAAGAAACAGATTTGACAGATAAGATAGATAAATAAATGATAGAAAGACAAGACAGATACAGAGAGATACTTGATAGATAAAAACAGATGATAGATAAGACAGAGAGACAGCTAAATAGATAGAAAACAAATGGAAAATTAGAATGGTGGATGGAGCATTTATTAAGTGTGTTTTATGTTCCTGATACTAAAGATACAAACACATAAATGAAACAATCTATACTCAACTCAATAAGATTTTTTGTAATGAAAAAAGCAATGAACATGGGATCAAGTTTTGACTTAGAAACTTGTCAGCTCTTAGGAAAATCACTTGACCTCTCTGTGTCTCAGTTTCTACAACTGGGAAATGGAGCTGAGGATATTTACACTTCCAGGGTTGTGATACAGAAAGACAAAACTTCTTTAAGTCTCAGCCCTCTATTAATGTAAGCTCTTATTATTGATATTATAAATTAATTTTTCGTTGTTGAAGTCAGTCATTATTTCCTACGGAAGAAACCCTCAGCTTACCCAAAAGTTCTGCTTCCTTCCTTTCCATTGAAGTCTTCCTTTTCTTGAGGCATCGCTTTTAGTTTTAAGGCAGCTGAGTGGCACATTAGGTAGATCACTGGGTCTGGAGTCAGGAGAACCTGAGTTCAAATCCAGCCTCAAACAGACAGTCACTACAATCCTGGGTAAATCAATGACTCTCTCTCTGCCTCAGTTTCCTCAGATGTAAAATGTAGGTCATATTAACACCCACTTTTGATAGTTATTGTGAGGCTCAAAAGAAATAACCGTAGAGCATCCTTCAAACCTTCTGTCGCTATAGAAATGTCAGCTGTTGCTGTTGCCAGTCACTCTGATTGTCCTGGCCCCGAAGCTCTCCTCGGCCACTTCGGGGGTCCCAGAGGCTCAGCAGGTCTCGTCACAGAGCTGCCGGCGGGTCCTTTCGGAAGGCCTCCATCCGCTCCGCTGGTCTCTAAGACAGCTGGGCACGAAGGGGGAGCCCGGGCCGGCGGCTCCCAGAACCTTACGACCCCTGTCCAGAGCGGCCTCTGGGGAAGACGGACGAATGGATCTGAGACGCCTGGAGATGGGAGGCAGAGGCCACCACATAAAAAGTTTTATCTTTGCAGATTTGGCAGAAAATCTACTTGGCGCTGCAGAATTGAGTGGGTTTAATAGCTCAGTCAATGGATTGTCACTTTTCTCTCCAGTCTTCCTTTTTTTTTTTTCTTTTAACCCCGATGCCCCGTTTTTATAGGAGAGTGAACATGGAACAAGCCTGAGCATAAACATGGACAGCCTGGGCAGCAATCACTCCATCCCGAGCGTGTCTGTGAGCACGGGCAGTCAGAGCAGCAGTGTTAACAGCATGCAGGAGGTGCTGGAGGAGAGCGGCTCCGACCTGCTCGCACCCCTCGAAGACGACAGCTCCGTTAGTTCCACCCCCTCTGTGCCGCACAAGAAGGTAGGTCGGGGGCCGCGCTCCGCGGCGCCCTCCAGGACCCGTCCTGTGAGGGGGTAGCTCAAGCCGCCGAGCTCTCAGCCGGAGCGCACAGAGTAAGTGGGAGCCCCCCAGCCGGAGGCCGGGGAGATTTGCCCTTCCTCTCACCCGCTTCCTGCAGGGTCTCCCTCTTCACATCCCACCCACCTGACCCGGCAAAGCGGGCTTACAACATCAGCCCGACATCATAGGCCTTCCCCAACGTTTCCCGCTCTTCCAGAACGAAGCCATCCTTGTCCAAAGGCCACGAGTTGATAGATCCCTGGGGGAAAGACCAAGGCGGGAGAGCAGAGAATGAGAAGCTTCCCATTAAGGAGCACTGGGAGAGTCTCCTCCCAGAACTTGAGTCCTCCCGCTGTTTCTGGCTCTTCCCTCTGGGACCAAACAGCTTCTCTAATTCCCCTTCCATAGGACTGACCTTTGGACACTTGAATATCATTATGGCCACTTTAGTCCCAATTTGTCTTTCCTCCATTTGTCTAAACAAGCCTGGTTTCATCAGTAGATCGATCCTCATATATCTTGAAATCAAGGCACTCACCACTTCTGGCTGCCCTGCTCTGGACGCTCTAGTGTACGGGGCACTTAGTGCCAACTGTGACCCTCCAGAAGGGAGCCCTTGTCTGGGTGGGAGCGAGCTTCTAGACACTGAACACCCCAGCTGGACTTGACCGAGGCCCCCACAGGGCCTGAGATGGCTTGGTTTATTTGGCTCCCTGGGACACTGTTGTTGACCCGTTGAGCTTTCCGTCTTCTAAATGCCCCAGGTCTTTCTCAAACAAACAGCGATTTTGTAGCCATGCTTCCTGCCATTTGGGGCAGTGCTGATTTCTGTAACCCAAGAATGAATCCTCCTTTTTTATAGGCAGAGTCGGGGGAGGCATTTGTTCTATTACTGCCAATTAACATCTCTCTTCTAAATTTAGTTTTAAAGAGTTGACTGAGGAATTGAGAATTTAAGTGATGAGTAGGTCTTAGAATCCAAGCCTTCCGACTCCAAGGCTAGACCGCCAGTTTTTACTTTGTTCTGCCTTTCAAGACTAAACTTTTACCCCTAATAAATTCTGTCTTACTAAATCTGGCCCCAGTGTTCTAACCTATCAAGATCCACGTTTCACATCTTTACTCAATTCTCCAGATACCTGGAACCCTCCAGGAGAGACTTCTTTCCAAATCTTTTCTAAACTGATATGAAACCATTACTCAGTATTCTATGTCTGATTATCCATCCATTTCCAAACCTACTAAATTATAGAATTGTTTGCTTAAGATCAATTAAAATAGGCATTTATTAAGTGTCAGGCACTGGGAATACAAAAACCAAAATTAGTACAGACCGTAATTTCAAGAAGACTTTGTTCTACTGGGAAACACATTGTCTATAATAAGCAAACATAAGAGTAAATACAAGGACAGCTGGATGGTGCAGAGTGGATAGAACACCAGCCCTGAAGTCAGGAGGACCTGAGTTCAAGTTAAGCCTTAGATATTTAACACTTCCTAGCTAGGTCACCATAAGCAAGTCAATTAACCCCAGTTACCTCACCAAAAAAAAAAAAAAAAAACAAAGGGAGAGAGGACAATCAGGAAAGTTGTTGGTTTTTTTTCCCCCTCTCCATCTTTTTCACAAGAAAAGCATAATAGACTGAGGGAAAGAGGAAAAAACAATTTTGTGTTGCCAAATCTAGGAAATATGTACACCACAATTGTGATAGGAACACTTTTTGTGATAGCAAAAAATTGGAAACAAAGTGGGTACCCAAGCAAATGAAGAATGGCCAAACAAACGGCAACTAACAAATATATGATTGTGAGGAATTCAAAGGAATATAGGAAGACCTGAACGAAGTGATCCACAGTGAAGAAAAGAGAATCAAGAAAGCATTTAGTGAAAATGAGAAGCTTCTGTGAATTCTGATCAATTACAATGTGTGATCTTGATCCGTGACAGTGAATCACACCTCCCTATTCTCAGTAGAGAGAATTGGCTATTGGCATTGAATGTCACCAGAAATCTAAGATATGGCTGCTTTGTTGGCCAGTTGTTGGGTTTTTCTTGTTGCAGAGAAGAAATCAATAAGGAATAGATGTATAAGGAAATGATTGGTGTTTCTTAAGACAATCGTACATATAAAAAGAAATGAAAATAAAATCTAGACAAATTATATACAGTATTTTCCTGAGCCAATATTTTATTAACCTATCAAAAAATAAAAATATGTACTAAGGTTGGTCTCTCATGACTTTGATGAAACTATGTTGACTTTTTGTGATGTTTCCTAACTATCCCTTTAATAATAAATTCTGATATTTTACCAATAATCAAAGTCAAGCTCATAGGATTGAGTATTCAGGCTCCATTCTCTTCTCTCCCTACCTCCTTTAGAAAAAAATAGAGCATTTGCTTTTCCCCAGCCTTCTAGTGTCTCTCTACTTCTCCATAGTGTTTCAAACAATGACAATCATGGCTTAATCCTCAGTTCTTTCAGTACTAGTCGATGTATGTGGGGTAAGTGACTTAAACTCCTCAAGGGCAGTTAACTAATTTCTTTATATTTTACATGATTGCACCTGTATAATCGAAATCTAATTGCTCGCCATCTCAGGGAGGGAGAAAGTGATAGAATTTGGAACTCAAAACTTGAAATTAAAATGTCCTCAAATTGGGTTTAAAAAAAAAAAAAAGTGAAAATTAGATTGGACATCTCTTAACAAAGGTGAACTAAATCAATTTTATATGAAATTGACCCTATCTTAAACTGAACCACATGATTTTTTTTAAAAAGTGAAATGGACTGTATCTTAAACAGAACTACATGACTAATTTTTTTTATGTTATTGGCCTTATCTAAGCACATTGGTCCTTATGATTTTTTTTAAAATGAAACTGGCCATCTCTTAACAAATTGAATCATGTGATTTAAAAAAAAAAGATGAAATTGACCATATCTTAAAAAACTGAACTACATGATTAAAAAATATAAAATTGTCCATATCTTAAACAAACAGGAAATGGCTATTTCCTGAAAAGGAAGTCATTTCTGAATCAGCTGTCATATCTTTGACAAGTTAGAGCAAAAGTTAAAATTGAAAAAAATGAAAGTAAAGAAACAGCTTCAACCCAATCTATTAAATGAGATATTATCTCTAAAACAATTTATCAGTCAATTGAGCATTTAAGACAAAAAAATGAAATAATTCTTGCTCTCAAGGAACTTATATTCGAAAATGTGTTCTTCTTTAAGTGAGCCCAGTTGTAATTTGGGAGGGCACTTGCTCTTGGGGAATCAAGGATGCTAGTTCAACAATCTAGATAAGAACTGATATGGACCTGAATCAGGTAATGGCTCTCAGGAGTGGAAGGAAGAAACAGATGTGAGAACTTTTGTGGAGATATTAGAGTCTAAAAGTTTTAGCAGTTGGGTGGGATGAGGTAGAAAGTGGAACTGAAGATGGTTCCAAGTTGTCAAGACTGGGTGACTAAGAAAATATTTCTGTTCTAAAAAGAAAAGTTTGGAAGAAAGATAATCGGTTTTGATTTTGAAATGTCTGTAGGATAGCTCACTGAAAATGTGAGACTAGATTTTAGGACTGGAATAAGGTCTGTGTAGTCTAGACATTACCTGTGTAGATGATCGTTAACCCTAGTAAAAATAACGAGATTGCCAAGAGAATCTAGAAAGAAGAAAAGAAGGGGAAAGAGTAAATGAGTAAAAGTAAAGATAGTGATTTTGATAATCATAATTTCTTAAAAAGTTTAACTGATGTAAAGCACTTACTTGCCAAAATGAGGAAACCAGTAGAGCCAGAGAAACCATCAACCAGGAAACACTTCATCTTCTAGCCAAACAGAGAGAGATGCTGGCCAACGGCAACACAATTGTTATTTTTTGTTGATTAAAAAAAGGGAGATTTAATTCTGTAGGAAACACAGTCCTCAAGACTCTTTCAACAAGATGTTGCCCATGCATATGTCTGAATCATACAAGTACACCCAAAAAAAAATCCGCTAGAGGTGATATAATTTTGAAGAGACTCAGGGATTAATTTTCAGAATATCTAAAAATCATAAGTGGTGTTATCAAAAACAAGTTAAGAAGGAATTGACTACCAAACATTTTCTCATCACTATAAAATATGACAATGATTTATACGTGTATTGAAGTCATTCTTAATGAAGATCTGTAAGGAAATAGCAGGTTTTCAGAGCTTATTTTCTATAGTAAACCACATATCCATAGTCACACATGTGATTCATATGTACAGAAAATATGTGTTGTGTTTACTAAATTCCTAAAGTAACTTTAAAGGCTCCAGTACCATGTTCCCTATATATGTTATAAGCTTCCAGGTAGATGCATCCATAGAAATAATAGTATTCGGCAACCTTTTGATTATGAGTCAACAAGTATTTATTAACTGCCTACTGTGTACCAGACACTGTGCCAAGCCCTGATGCTACAAGGAAAGGCAAAAACAGTCCATGCTCTCAGGGACATCCCAGTCTAATGGAGAAGAACATAAAATGAGAAATGGTATTCTCTACTGCCTGAAAGATACCCAACACCCAGGTGAACTGGAAGAGAGATTCCCTTTATATGGTAACAATTTCTATCTCTCCTTGCTTGTCAATAATATTCTGCTGATTCCTTTGAGCTGGAGAACACTACAGAACCTCCTCAATGAGACCCCAAGCTACTTAAAAGAAATGAACTTTAACAATCCACACAGAAAAAAAAAAAATGGGTAAGCATTCAAACTACATAGAAAATGATGTCTTGTTGTCTGGGCATCCCGTTGATTTAGTTCATCAGAAAACATATTATCTCGGAAAGCCCTAATGATGTGCAGTGAACTTAAATAGGAGATATTAAATCATAGAATTTTGGAGATGGAAAAGACATCAGATGCCATTTAATCCAAACCGTACTCGAAAACGAGTCCCCTCTATAACACATCCAAGAAATGGTCATCTAGCTTTGGTCTAAAGATCCCTAGTGAGGGGGAGCCCACTCCATCCAAAGGCGTGTCCATTCCACTTGGGACAATCCCTAAATCAAACTTAAATTGTCCTCTCTGAAGCCTCAACTCAACACTATTTTTTCTGCCCTCTGGGATTAAACAAAGAAATATCCTTGAACAGAGGTATCATGTTCTCTCCTTACCCAAAATCTTTCTCTGACCAAACATCCCTATCTCCTTTGACTGATCTAAATGAAATATAAACTTGTGGTCCTTCACCATCCTGTTTGACCTTAATGTGGACACTCTCAAGGTCATCCATTTCTTAAAACCCAAATGCCATACTCTGGATATAGTTTAACCAGGGCAGGATACATCCTCAGAGGCTCTTCCCCACTAAATGCTGCCCAAGATTCTTTGGAGAAGTGTGGCAGAAAATCGCCAGCAGTATGACCTCACAAAAACAGTGTAATCATTGCCATATCTCACTGTTTAATTACATTGAGCTTATGGCCCACCAAACACCTCCCATGATATTTTTAGTTGTTATCCAGCCATGCCTTTTTCCTTTTGTATGTGCAAAAATTATTGTCAACCCCAGTGTAAGCGTTTACAATTACCTCTATTGAATTTCATCATTTTTATATTTGGCCCAATATTCAAGCCTGACAGTATTCTCCTGGATCCTATGATCCAGGATTGTCTAAAAATGTGAAAGTATATTTTATATATATAATGCTAAATAATACAGGACCAAGCTCAGAAACCTAGAGCACTCCACTGGAGACCTTTTACCATGTTTTCATAGAACCATGAATAACTACTCTTTGGATCCAGCCATTCAGTCAGTTCTAAATCTAATTATATTATCACCTGCCCCCCATCTCTCCATCTTCTTCACAAAAATAGGATGAGAGTTAATCAAATTGCTTTGCTAAAAATATAAGTATCCTGAAGGGCAGACTAAGAAGAAGAAGAAGAATGGTTTCCCCAATGATTACAATGCCATAAATTAAAACAACCCTAATTGACGGTTGAGTTTTAATGAATTGTAATGCTCACTCTTGGTCCTTGATAGCTTTCTTGTAAAGCTATCAGGTAAAGTGGCAAAGGGAATATGGATTCAGAATGTAGCATATGTTGTCCAATCGGGTTGTTGGAGCAGTTGATTTTGCTCAGATGTTTCTCTTGGTTACAGTGGGAACATCGAATGAGAAGAGGTACTGGCTGCTGTAAGAAAACAAATGCACAATAAAACTTTTAAAAAATAAAATCAATCAGTCAGTCTAGGTAAATTCAATCCGACACATCCCCTAGAAATACCATTTTAGTAGATGTGAAAAAGAGGAAATACGGTTGGTCTGGCATGACTTGTTCTGGATGGAGCCATGCTGCTCTTTTGTCACCACGGATTCCTGATTAAATGTTCAGTCACCCTCCATAATGGATGGATTCTAGAATTCAGCTAGGAATCAGTCAAGCTCACTTGCCCATTGTTTACAGGTTCCATTCTCTTTCCTCTTTGGGAAACTGGGTAACGCTTGGCCGCCCCCAGGGATAGGACCAACAGTGTGGAGCTGGAAGAAACCTTCGAAGGTCTTCTAGATTAGTGTTCTCGTTTTACAGATCTGTGAATGTGCAGATGGTCAAGGTTTTAATAAGTGGCTCCAGAGGCTCAGTCCTCCCCATGGTAGACCAGCAGATGATGATGACTTAGTAGTCATTCCTCTCTAGGGACTGTGATTCATCTGCGTGAAATTGGGGACCTAGTGCTCCCTTATCATCACCTTACTTTAGTTATCAATTTTTTTCTGTGCCTTCCATTCCAAATGTCACTCTCCCGACCTGAGAAAATAGAAGCCAGATTTCAAAAGTGAGCAGCGGGGCTCTAATAGGTAGAGTAATGGCCCTGGAGTCAGGAGGACCTGAGTTCAAATCTGGCCTCAGACACTTAACACTTCCTGGCTGTGTGACCCTGAGCAAGTCACTTAATCCCAACTGTCTCAGCAAAAATAAAAAGATTTGCGTTCAGAACCTTGCTAGGTGTATAACTCTAGACAAGTCCCTTGACCTCTTTCATCAATTTTTTCATATGCAAATAGAGATTACCTGCTTCCCAGAATTGCTATGAGGATGGCATGTGTAAACAAAACATTTTGCACATCTCAAAGCACTTTATAAATTAGAGGGATTTTATTTTTGGCCAGGCAGTTGGGCTGATATTCTATCCATTGCACCATCTAACTGCCCCCTAAAACTTCTTTTAAAATCTCTTCTTCTAGTTTATCCTGAGGGAAACTAGGATTACCTCCATGATTCCAATTAGACACTGCATAATTTAAGAGACCTGGTGTGCCTTTGTTTACCTTCTTGTTCCATTAGCACACGCTATTGCCTGGAAGTTGTGCTTCTTCTGCTTCTTTGTTTGCAAGAGGAAGGAAGGGAGATGTTGTTGGAACCACCAGGCCCAAAGGATAGGGGAAAAGAGTCCATCTCCTCCACTGCTCTAAGCCCAATAGTGGAAGATTGCTGGCTCCTGGGCAAAGGTGATGGGAATAAGCAAAAGGAAGCTCCTGCAGACAAGAACTGCCCAGTCAGCGATAGTCAGGTTGCCACTGGAAAGACTGTTAAAAACTCACCCTGAAAGAGACCAAAAGGATGAATGTTGCCCTATTCTTGTCACTGTGGATCAGTTGTTCCTAAGTTCTAACTTCAATAATTTACTGCCTATGTGACCTCAGGCTAGTCACTTAATAATAGACAGAAGAGTAGGAATGGAGGTGGAAGTGAGAATAGGAGGACTTAGGAGTAGTAATAGTAGTAGTTGTTGTAGGTGTAGTAGTAGAATCATCGTCATCAACACTAGCATTATATAGCACTTTAAATATATATATTTATAATATATATAAATTATCCCATTAGACCCTCAATAACCCAGATATAGAGATACTACTAATATATCCTATAAACTGATCTGAATAGGTCAAGTGGCTTTCCGGGATCACACAGTTAAGTGGGTATCTGAGGTAGGATCTGAACTCAGATATTCCTGTCACCAAGTCCAGAACTTTCTCTCAATATGCCATCTAGCTGTTTAATGTCCCTGAGCCTCAGTTTACTCATCTATAAAATCAAGATATTAAAGTAGACATCCCCTGAAATTCCTTCCAGATCTATGATCTTTTTTCTTCATATACATATGAAATTTATATGTTATATTTGAAATATTTTATATGTACACATACATATGTAATATATGCACGTATGTGTATATACATATATATAAAATTTGTTTACTGAGTGTTGGTTGTTATATTTCTGCAATATTCCTTGTCTACATTCCTACGCCAAATACTTCCTGTCATTAACCCTAATTACCACTTTCCTTAATACAGCCTGCCAACAAATCTTTCTGCCTCCACCTCTTCCGATGATCCAGTTTAGCCTTCATGTTACACTATACTTGCCTTTCTTATGTACTTATCCACTCATGCTCTTGCTTCTTCCCAGAAGCCTTCAGTGTGCCTTTGTTTCCAACCCAATAAACCTCAAGTTTCTTGGTCTGGCAATCAGTCTTCCAAAGTCTAGGACCATGACTCTCTGCATTAGATGTTCTAACCCAGGGATTCTTAGCCATTTTTTGTTTGTTTGTCATGACTTCCTTTGGAAATCCAGGGAAATAGTATTTTTTAAAAATAAGTTTTAAATAAGAAATTTAGAAAACAGTGAAAATTTAAAATGTGATCTTTCCCCCATCTAAGTTCATGGAACCTGTGAAATCTGCCCATAAACTCTACAGACTCTGGAATAAAATCAGTTCAGCTTCTGCCTTCTCAGTTCCTTCTGGCTAATAACAGTTTTTCTCCTCAAACTTCACATAGCACAATAAGGCTCTTCTCTGGTGAGCCCATAAGACATTACACTTACTTGAAATTTGGCATAATAGGGGTAGTACTCCCTCCAATAAATGCAATTATGCATTTAATTAGTTGTGCTCCATTCATGTCATGTAGTTTAGTTATTTGTATAACTGAATCTCTCCCTTCTAGATGCTAAGATCCATAATACAGAACCTGAATCTCTTCTAAATAGTTCATTCCTCCTCGCCACTTAACACAGTATCATATGCTTTAAAAATATCTGCTGAATTTGAATTTATCTAAATATTATATTCCTCTCCAGAGCTAGTCCATTGTTCTGCACAGAACAATCTGAATTGATTGGCCTAAGGGGTTGTTTCTAACCTTCAAGGTCCCTACTTCTGGACTTTTTAAAGTGTGAAGAAAAAGACTCGAACATTGAATAAAATGAGGTGGGACGGGGCAGATAAGAGAATCAGAGAATCTTAAAAATAGAAAGAAGCCTTACCCAATAAAGGGATCCCTTCTCCAAGATCTCTGACACATAGTTATCTGATGACTTCTGGTACTTCCTAAACAGCCCAACCCCTCTTTGGACAGCTCTACTTTCATGGGAGCGTTCTGACTCAAGCATAGATGTTGCACTTTGCAATTTCTGTCCAATGGTCCTAGTTTTGTCACCTGAGAATTAGAACAAGATTAATCCTTCTTCCACAAAACAATTCTTCAAATACTTGAGAACAGCTATTATATTTACCCCATACCACAATCATGTCTGTTCTCCAAGCTAAATAGCTAAACAAGATGTTTAAAAAAAAGAAGAAATAAAAAACAAAAAAACCCACTGGTTTTTATGTAGCATAAATTCTTTTGGATGCCTTCCCCTGATCTACGTCCTTCCTAAAACACAATTCTCAGACCTGAACACAGGACCACAGATATGGTCTGTCCAAAATGGAAGAGAGCAGGTTCATCTTCCCAGATTCAGTCCCTCTATTAATGCAGCCCAAGATCACATGAGCTATTGGGGGCTTCCATGTTTACATATGGGACTCATGTTCTCCTTGTATTCCACTAAAGCACCCCAACTTCTTTAACTGAAAGACTATGTATTCATAGCTCCTGGTTATACTTTCTTCAATTGCACATTTGAAGTTGATTTTTTGAACCCTATTGTAAGACTTTATATTGAGCCCTATGCAATTTCATCATATTAGATTTGCTCCAGTGTTCCAGTTTATTAACGCTTCCAGACCCTGGCTTTGATCCAGTGTGTTTCATCCCCCCTAGCTTTATGCCATCTTTAGTTCTGATAAGCATACCATCTGTGGTTTTATCCCAATCGTTTATGAAAATGTGAAAACAGTACAAAACCAACTTGGAGCATCCCAATGGAGACCTCCTTCCAAACTGATATAGGTTCATTAGATTAATAACAACTTTGTGGGTCTGATCTTTAAACCAATTACAAAACATCCTACCTGTACTTTTAACTCTCTTTGACAAGAATAGGATGAGAGAATTTGTTAAATGCTCAACTTCATTTTAGGGAAATGATAGCTTTCCATCCCCTTGACCTACCCATCTGGTAATGTGATCAAAAAAAGGAAATGAGCTGCTTTTGCCATGACTTCCTCTTGCTGTAGTCATCCTCTATCTTTGAGATCATCCTTTCCTTTTCTAGAAGTTTTTAACCAACCCTTTACTGATCCCTCTTTAAAATGTTGATAGTCAAACTTACTGGCCCATTTTATAGACTTTATTCTTTTCCCTTTCTTTTAAAATCGGGATATCTGCCCTTCTCTAATCCTTTCATCATAATCCTCCTTCTTTCAAATATCACTCAAGATTCAATCTTTTAAGTCACTTAGTAGGTAGTTCATTTGGGCTGGATGACTTTCATCAAGAATAGCCAGATACTTTCTTACTGAGTCAATACCTACTAGTATTCACTTTTCCTGGCTATTTTTTTAAATTTTTTCTTTCCTGTGCAAAGCTCATTACCTTGGTAAGGAAAATAATCTAATGAAAAGAATGTGTTCAATAATATCAGATTCAACCTGAAACAAGCTGTCAACTCAAAAAAAGAAAATAATCTAAGATCTGAGTCAACCTTCCTCCATATACTGCTTTCTCATAGCTCTCTTCCTATCCATCTGACTTCTCTACCTCAGACTCCTTTGTTGGATCAACATCCCTCTAAGGAGGGATCCAGGAGACTTCCCAAAGACTCCTTACTGGAAAATCTCATTAGCATCCATAGGGTCAACCATCAGCTTTTGAAGTGACAAGTAGAAGACATGATTCATTAAGTTTAGTCAGTGGCTGAAATCTCTGTGCAAAAGCACAGAGGATGTGGATTCAGATCTCAACTCTGCTCTTTATTATTGATATGATGTTGGGTGAGATGATCCACCTCTCTATGGCTTAGTTTCTTCTTCTGTAAAATGATGGGATTGGACTAAGATGTGCTCAAAGTTTCCCTCTGCTTCCAATTCTCAGATCCTATGATCTGTACATTTCCCCTCTTCTCCAATCCCACATCACCCAGTACGGAATAATTCCAGATTTCTTCCTGGGTAACACCATAAGTATCTCAAGCTCAGTACATCTAAAACTTATAAATTCCCTTACTACTTAACACAGTGTTGTATGCTTCAAAAAAATGTCTGCTGAATTTGAATTTATCTAAATATTATATTTCTCTCCAGAACTAGCCCAGTGTTCTGCACAGAGCAGTCTGAATTCAGTGGTCTAAGAAAAGGTTATAGATTGAGTCTAACCTTCAAAGTCTCTAGTTCTGGACTCTAAAAATGCAAAGAAAAAGTTTTTGGTCTTTTTCTGCTAGGGCTACCCCTACTCTTTTTCTTAATCAGATTTCTATTCATGGTGTCACAGTCTCCCTTTTTTTCTCACCTGCCATAGCTAATCAGTTCTTGTAGATTCTCCCTCCCTCCCCAGCATCTCTTGCATCCATCCCTTTGTCACCACTGACATGGTCAATTTCTAAGATCAAGATTTCATCACCTTTCATCTACACTATTTCAAGAGCCTCTTAATTGAGTCCTAGGCTCCAGCATCTCCTTCCCCCAAATCATTTTCCATGTACCTGCCACAATAATCTGATTCATTGTAGACGTGGTAGGTGGAGTTTCCATGGAAAGGTTTGCCTACATCATTGAGTCACAAAAAGTTAGAGTTGGAAGGAATCTTAGCAGCTATCTTGTTTTATAGAAGAGGAAACTGAGTCCCAGGGAAGCTAAGTGGTTTACTTACCCTAAGTCATAATGAAAACATCAAGGATTGGATTTGAACTGAGATCCTCAGACTCCCCACAGGGTACATTTTCCATATCTACCACCTCCCTAACTTGACTTTTTTAGAAACATGCCTCCATTTGGAGTTGAACCAGGGACCTTTCACGTGTGAAGCAAATGTGTCAACTATTACACTTCAGAAATCCATCAGAATATAAGAATAAACATGGTCAGGATAAAGATGGAGAATTTTCTTCTCTTTGGAATATCTGACCTTAAATTCTGTATTCTGAAATGGGGTAAGGGATATATTTTAAGGGCAACTTTGAGAGACCAACTGTAGCGAAAGAGTTCATGTTGCCCCCATTTTAGCAAAATGCTTTCACTTTCACAAAATCATATCCCCGAAATGTTAAGTAGGCCCAGTTGAAAACCCTTTTGGCATTCAGATTTCAGATTTTTCCTTCCCCTTCATCTTCTATTTCTTTTCAAAAGTCTTTCCCAGATGTTACCTTGAAAACATGATGATTGGACTAGAACCCATCCAATCTAACAAAAGAAATTTCAGATTCTTCCATTTCCCTTTAGACCAGCCTTACCATGCTGTTTTTCTTATCAAGGGACAAGATTGTTCCATAAAGTCTGGTAGGCGGCTGTGGCCATACACTTGTCAACAGGCATCTTAGGCTTATTTCAGATGGTCAACTTTGAACCTATGTAGTTGTGTCTTTGCCAGCATGATTCTACACCCTTGTCAAATGAGTATATATATGAGAATGCAGATGAATTTCAGTATCAGTCTCAACAAGTGATTCAGAATGGATGCCACAACAATCAACTTTTTATTTTGTTTTGTTGTTGGACTTGAAAGACCAGAGGTTCAAATCCTGTTATATACTTGCTAGCTATGGGATCTTGGACAAACAACGTAACTTCTCTGGGTCCTAGTTTTGTCATCTTTAAAATGAGGAGATTTGATTAAATGACTTCCAAGGTTTCTTCCAGCTCTACATTGATAATCCTGTGCCCCTATAATCTTATGACCCACTTCACAAGGCTTTTATGGGAAAAGCAATTTGCATACCCTGACACAGTACTGAAATGAGTCATTTATCATTATTCTTTCAGTCAAAAATCAATTATCTACACTGTAATGCCTTCAATGGATAATCTAAAATTGTTCTGTATTTTTAAAAAAAATTGACCTCTCATCAATTTCAGTATTCCTAAGAAGCCCATTTCTGAACCCTTTCTTTAAAAAAAATTCAGGCATAATTTGCTTGACAGATGTCCAAAGCAATAACCAATATTTTTGCTTGACTTCCTGCAGTGTGGTGAATGGAACATGTATTGGGTTTGGAGCCTAAAGGCTCAGATTCAAATCTCTTAAAGCCTACGTGACTCAGTACAAGGTCTGGGCTTCTCAGGTTCCTCATATACAAATGGGGGTTTAAATAAGAGTGCATGACTTGGAAGGTGCCTTCCAGATTTAAACCTATGCTACAATAATGACCCTATCATAACATTTTCTTTAAAATCAAACAAATAAATGAAGATCTTTCAGCACTTCCTTGGGGAAGGAAAAAAGTGTTCTTGAGGGGATAAGATGTTCTAGTTTGATTTCACTGCTTCAATAAAAATCCTTTTTACTGAATGTGGAGGGGATGCTTTGACTCTTTCTTTCTTAAAGTTTTTTGATGCCTTTTGTCTTTACATCAGTCATTTCCGAGTATATCCACTACCACCTACGTACCCAATGATGAGTCTACCTTTGTTATAAGGAGAAATGGTTAAACAACAACAACAAAAAAAAGACACAGTGACCACATCTGTCAGTGTATGGGATATTCCTAATTTATGATCCCTCCCTCCCATCCTATACCCAAAATCCAAAAGGAAAGAGATAGTTCCTCCTATCTTCACCAGGGCCCAGTTGGTCATTAGAATGACTAGCATTCATGTTCATTTTACATGACTGTCATCCTTGTCTATTACTGTTGTTCTGGTTCTTCTTACTCTTCTTGGTTCATTAGCTAATCTTTGGGTCAGGTTTAGCAAATATTACATCCATACATATATGTGTGTGTATATACTTAAATATCTGTCAATTCCTCAGTGGCAGTACGTGCTCATCAGTGTTAATGTTGTCTTCCCCATTGTACGTAGCCGTCCATCCATGCTGAACCATGTTGCTCATCCATCCAGAGCACCCACCTTGCTGGGTTCTTTCCTTTAGTTCTCTTATGGATATTTGTGGACACCATTGGAGTTCACAGGTTCTCCACCAACCATTTTACCCTTTCATTACGTGATCTGGGCTCTCATTTTCTATTAACCTGCTTGGATGGTGCTTCTCCTAAGCTAAGGTGTACGACTCTGGAGAATCTTCATCCCTCTTTGGTTCCATCTCATCTCTCTGTTATCACAACATTATCTGTCTTCTCATTCATCCCTTCCTTCCAGGTGTTCTACAGTCCAGCCACACAGGCCTATTTGCCATTTCTCACACTTGACAGTCCATTTCTCATCTCTTTGTGTCTCCGCATTGGCTGTCTCCTAGGCCTAGAAGGCGTTCCTTCTGCTTCTTTCACAACATCAGCTACTTTCTGAGCTCCCCTCCAAGATCACCTGGATCTGCTCTGTGTATCTTATTTAATGCAGCTGAAAGGGGCCTCAGAGCCAGGTAATTGAGAAAACCAAGGCTGGGACAAAGGAGCGAGTGAGTTCCCTGAGGTTCCCCAGCTAGTAAGTGGGACAAAAGAAAGCAATAAAAACAAGAGCAGAGCCATAGTTCTCTTCCTACCTGACTGGTTATGCCATTTAAGACTTCTTTTCTGAAATAACATCTCCCTAAGCTATGAGAGTACCCGTATCTCAAGCAGGATTTGAACTCAGGTCTTCCTGGCTCCAAATCCAATGCTTTATCTGCTCTATTTCCTGACATTCCTTCCTCGAGGGAATAACAGTAAAATTATTTAGACCTCATATTGCTTGTGTTTCTCTACATCACCTGAGGTCCATCACTCTTGACTCAAGATTTTTGAATAACTCATGGAGTTGACTTTCCAGCAAGAGAGGCCTTGGCTTTATGTTGAAAAAAAAAAATGGAAGAACGTCGTTCATTTAATGAGTAAACAAAGTCCTCATTAAGAACTTTTGAGGAGCCATGCTGTTTCTAAGCATTATTTTCTTTCTACTTGGCTAATAGTATATAAAAGTCAAGTCTTCTATCTTGGTTACAACATGTGTAACTATATGGTAAAATATTTTAGTTTTGATCTGTTCTTTCTTGTAATTCATGAAACTTATGGGGTTCATTCTTTTGAAATTGACTATTTTGTGATTATGGATTTTTCTTTATCATTTTTACTTTTTATCACTGGTTATCACTAGCATTATATGGCAAAATATTTTCGTTTCGATCTGCTCCTTATAATTCATGGGATTTATGGGACTCATTCTTTTGAAACTGATTATTTTGTGATTCTGGATTTTTCTTTATCATTTTCACTTTTTCTTTATCACCGTTTAGCACAAAGGAAGAATTCCATTTAACTTGCAATAGCAGCAAGGGATTTAGACCAAGTGACTACCTTAGATGGGTCTCCATTTCCTCAATCTGAAAAATGAAGGCTTGGGTGAAATGATCTGTAGGGTCCCTTCCAACCATTATCACCCAAAGAAAGGATGGCAGCTCATGTCATCCATTGTTCGATAAGACAGTCAATAATATGCTGGGTATATCCCATGGGGAATATTTATAGGAAGCCATAGATAAGTCACCCTAAATGGCAGAGCATGGATGAGTTGTGAGCTATACCTTTGAAGGGCACTTAGACATTGTTGAAAACAATGGCATCAACTGGTCAAAATGGATAGTTTTTTGTTGTTGTTGTTGTTTTAATATCAATTGCCCTACTTCAAAAGAGATGGCATGAAGAATGGCCTTCCTAAGCCATCAAGCACTAATTTTTTGTCAGTCCCCATGCATCTTTTAATTTATTTTTTATTCATCATTGTTATTTTTTACTGATCAGTCACATGCAACTCTTCATGATCCCATTTTGGGTTTTCTTAGTGTCATTTGCCACTTCTTCTCTAGCTTATTTTACAGATGAGGAAACTGAGATAAATGGGATTAAATGTCTCACAGTTACTAAGTATGTGAAGACAAATTTGAATTCAAGTCCCCTTACTCTAGGCCCAGCACTCTATCCACTGCACTACATAGCTGTGAATTTTTAAAAGGCTTTAGATGAGATGAACACAAAACAGACCTTGTTTAATTTTCGCCCTTCTTCCCCCCCAGTTTTTAAAAGAAAAATTTAACAAGTTCACCATCACCATTTTTTTTTATTGAAACTGAATACTGTGTATCTATGACTAAGCTAGACCCTGCAGAAAAGATGAGAAAATGTGCCTCCTTCCTTTCTTTGCCAAAGTGGGAGATGATACATGTGGATCACTGCCCGCTCATGGATAGGAAAGGGGAAAGCGATATATTTGTAAATTAAAATGATGTAATCAACAAGATTACAGGATAGGAATAGGAACTAGACCTGGGATTTCATCGGTATAAGGAACTCCAGAATGAGACAACCCCAAATCCATACATCTCCCTGGCAATGGGAGAGTGGCCTAGAGACTAGCTTCTTAAACTGGGGTTGTAACCCCATATGGATGCTCATAATTGAATGTCGAGGTCGCAAAATAATGATTTACCATCAGTCAATGTTTGATTTGTGTACCTATTTTATAGAACGATATGCCGAGGAGCACATAAAAATTTCTCGGGTGAAAAGGGATCTCGAGTGGAAAAAAATTTAAGCATCCCTGGCCTAGAGCATTGAGAGGGAATTTGTCTAAAATCCTACAGCCGGGATGTGTCACCGGTGGGACTCAAATCTGGGTCTTTCTGCTTCCCAAGGCCGGATGTGCAGCAGCCACCCACCAGCCTGACCCCATTGGTAATTAGCACCAAAGCATGGACCCTTCCATAGGCAACCCGTTGTCCCCCACTCTCTATAGTCAGGCCAGACTTAGTGCATACACTTAGTTGGGCCCAGAACTCCTGAACTCAAGAGAGCCAAGCAGCCTCAGTTGGGTTTACAGGCACGAGTCATTACTCTTCATTTTACAGAAGAGGAAACCGAGACCGAAGAAGGTCAAATGACTTCTGAGGTCATAGAGATATCATATCATAGATAGAGTTGTATCCTGTCAAGCCATCTGACCCTTGACCACTTTTGTGCTGTTCCTCCTGCACAGTTCTTCTTTGAGTTGTATGTTTTAGTCTATTCATTCCCACCATGAATTTCTCCATCACCCTTTGGGTGACGTTCAGCTTTAATTCTCCAGAGACTATGGCATTTCGTGATTTGCAACCATGTGACAGTGCCAAAAGAATATTCATTACCAAACATTTGGGGATTGTTAAAAGGACTTAAAACGCAATCCAACTCACTGGCCTCCAAATGTCTAAATCTGAACCCCATCTATCAAATGTTTAATGAGATCCAATATTTAAAAGAATGTCTGACTTCTGGAAGAACCTATTGAAAATGAAATGGCTCCCTATTGTTGAACTGGATTTTTTTCTCCATTCTGTGGTCTCATTTACTGTCTTGTAAGCCTTAGATGTTGAGTTCAGTTAAGGAGCCAGTCTCAGGAAATAAAAGCAATGTTACAAAAGGAAAAAAAAATTATTTTAACAGAAAGAAAAGAAATATATCATTTATACTTATTCCTTAATAAGTACATCATATTTAAAACCTATATTATTTTTGGATTGGTCTTTTAAATGCCTTTCTTACCCTCTTCCCTGAAAAATCACACAAGTTAATTGACTAGAGAAACTGTCCACTCACGTGGATATGTGAGTTAGAAACTATTCATTTTTTTATTACATAAAATTCTGTTTTCTTTGATTTGAATAAAAATGGAAATCTAGTATCTAATATGGCTTTTAATTTGATACAAAAGGATCTGTTTTCATAGAAAAGACAAGTCAATAAATGACTAAGTCCACGGTTTTGCAAAAGGACTGTTCGGGGACACTTTTTTCTCATCGATGTAAGGACAAGCCTTACGTTTTGGTTTGGAATGCCAAATGTTGTATCAGAGACTCTGGTTCTTTGGTTCTATCTGTAAATTAAGAGATGGTGTGGTTTAATTAAAATAGTACTAGAGTAAAATAATACTAAAATCTGGCTTTGTTTCTGCCTATTTGAGTTTGGGCCCGACAGCTCTTCCCACTTTCAGATGACTCGTCTAGAAAATAATGGGGTTGGATTAGTGTTCTGGGCCCTCTTGTCTTTCCACTCTGTATTCTTGTAGTGACCTCATATCAACCTCCATGAGTTCTCTAAATAGCCAGCCTTTATCATTCTGCCGAGCTCTAGTTCCTGACCAACCGTCTCCATTTGAATATCCCATAGACGGCTCATGGTTAACATATCTGAAACAGAATTCATAATCTCATTAAATTCACCCCTCTTCTTAATTTCTCTCTTTCCATCAAAGGCCCATCCATCTTTTCCATCAACAAGCCAGGTTTTATTCTTATTCTTGATACTTCCTTCTCTTTCTCTCTCTCCCATCGCATATTGGGTTCTCAACTCTCATAGATTCTATCCCCACAACATCTCAGCTCTATCTCCTCTTCCATCACCGAACCATCACCTCTCACCTGGAGAATACTACCATCATCTCTTCTTTTGTTTCCCTACCTCCAATACTCGTCTTCTCCAATCCATCTGCCGTACAACAAGCAAAATAATCTCCCTAAAGCACACTTCTGGCCATGTCCATCAAAATCCTACTCAAGGCATTCTAAGGGTTCCTTTGTTGCTATGATATGTTTTTCCCAGTTTGGCTCCAGTATATCCTTCTAGCTCGACGTCATGTCTGACCAGATCAGCAACAAGTTCTTGATAAATCCTTGCAGAATTGAATTGAAAGGTCCCTTCCAGCTCAAAAATCCCCAAATCCTCAATTATTCCATTTTAAACTCGGCCGCTGCCACATACTTTTGGTCCTTCTTTTGCTAAAAGGCCCCTAAAATATTGAAAACCAACCCGCGCTGAGCGAATGACTTGTCGCAGTTTTTTATCCTATCGCAGGCTTCCAGACCTGGTCTCTCTTTCGTTTCCGAATTTATGGCATGGGGAAACATCTTTACTTCTCCCCCAGAGACCTTGAGATTGGGGGACATGAAGGCCCAGTGTTGAGGCTTTTGAGACAGTTGTGTCTCAGGAGCTGCCGTGGGAGGGTGCTTGAGTCCACCCCCTTCCTCGGCCTGCTAGAACCCCAGACACAGCCCGCTTTGCTTCGCCTCGTAGTCCGGGGCATTATAGGGGGCCCGAGTCACTGAAGGGGGTTGGGAGCAGGAAGGGCGGCGGGGCAGGGCCCAAGGCCTGGCCGCGAGGGGCGCCCCCCAAAGCCCAGAACCTCCGCCGAGAAGTCGACCTTTCACAGCTGGTGTCATGGCCCATGCCCGTGGGGGTGACCGCCAGGAAGTGGGACCCACCCGATGCAGCCAGTGGAGGGGACTCAGAGGAGACTCTCCCCTGGACCCAGCTCCCTAAATCTGGGGGGAAATCCAGCCGAATGGGGAGACACAGATTTGATCTCGAGTCCCCACGTTCCCATCCATGCCTCGGACTCAAAGGTCCGCGTTTGGACTCTCCCGAACGCCCAAACAACATGGAATTTGGGGGATTCTCATTGCTGGCCTCGTGATAAGGGAAGCTCATTAAATAAAACTCCTCATAGCCATGACAACAAAATGAAACTTCTTGCAGATGGTCCCTCCAGAAGCCCCGGGGCAGGGGGAGAATGTTATCCCTTCCCCCCAGCCCCCATCCCGAGGAGGGGCAATTTTAAGCCCCCCGTGGCTGCACGTGGCTGAAGCCGGTGGTTTGTGGGGTTCCTGCCCGTGGCCCCTGGAAGAGTCCCCTTGGAGGCCATCCCCCTCCCCAGCCCCAAAGGTGATTAAGAGCGAGGCGTTCTCATTCATCCTGGGGACGGCTCCAGTCAGAGGGCCTCCCCCCTCCCCGGAGCAGATGTCGGTCGAGGACCCTCCATTCCAGTTCCACCCCCTCCCCCCACGCTCCAGTGACCATGCCCATGCCGAGTGGGGGCGGGGGGCGGGGGGAGAATCTGGGAAAGCGCTGTTCCATTCCAACTGTGCATCTGTCTCTTTAAATATAAAAAAAAAAAAAATCCTTTCCGAAGCTATAGAGAGAAGGTGCTAGAATTGTGTCCGATCATGACTGGAAAGCAGGATCCCTGCTCAGTGCCCGCCGAGCGCTCCCCGCGGCAGAGCGAGAGGCGGCTGGCCGGCGGCCGGAGCGGGCAGTAGGCGGCTCGGAGGCCGACGCCGTCCCGGCAGCCGACTGAGCGCGGCTCCTGCGAGGGGATGAGGCAGAAGCCCGCGCCTGGGTCCACAGCCGCCAGCGTCCTCCGGAGAAGGCATGGACATGACATTTGCAAAGGGAGCCTCCGGCTGCAGCAGCGTCCTGAGCGGGCGGGCTTGAGGCATCTGTACGTGGCCCCGGCTCTCTCTTCCCTCCTTGCTTGGGCATTGATGTAATTCTGGAGGCAAAGGGGGAAAAAACCCTGCCAGGGATTCCGAAGGCATCCCACTAGCGATCAGCTGACATTTCTAACTGAAGGCTGCAATGTGCTCCTTATTCATTTTGGACTGTGGGAGCTGCGGGGACTAGCCGAGAGCTAAACTATGCATTTCAAACAGCCGTGCTTGTGCAGAAAGAGGGGTGAGAGAGAGGCGGCCGGCAAGGGAAGAGCAGAGCTGGACTTTCTCCTTGTTTTTATCCATTTCTGCAGGATCATGTATTCATAAGGGATGAGGTGGGCCACAGGGATTCCAGGCCTGATCTGCGGCCTACCCAGTCAGTCCAGAGTCAGGCCCTCCACTACCGGAACCGAGAGCGCTTTGCCACTATCAAATCAGCATCTTTGGTAAGCAGACACCCCTCTGCCCATCTTCCCTTCCCTCCCCTCCTCCCCATCCCTCAACCCCTCTCTCTCCCTGAGCCGCTCTCCCTCTTCCATGGGTGGGGAAGAGGAGGCAAGAATTGGGGGGGGTGGGGGTGGAAATTTTCCTGCTGATCATTTTTTTCTTTAATCCCCCTCCTCAAAAAAAAAAAAAAAAATCTGTTGGCATAGCAACTGTATTTTAGCCGGGTATGTGACATGGGGGGAAAAAAACCTTTGTGTGTGTGTGTGTGTGTGTGTTGGTCTGTGCCATATGTGCCGAAGAAAATGCCTTTGGGGTGAAGTTGCTATTCTTTCAGGTTTTCTAAAAGCCATTTGCCTTTTCATTGAGTGAAATAATAGCAGGGAGATGATGCTTTTTTTTTTTTTTAAGAGGCGGATGGACATGTGTGCAGTGTACAGTGTTTCTCTGGTATACGTGCATGTGTGGGGCTGTATGTGTTTTAAACACACCGAACTAAATGTAAAATAGGGATTTTTTTTTTTTTTTATATCGGCGATTGTCCGTGCATCCGATTGCAGAAAACGAGCTCCTTGCTCCCCGGGGTTGGATGGCTAGCTCTTTATGGTTCATTCATTCATTTATTTATTGCAACAGCGCTATCAGCTGTATTTCTCCATTTTAACCCCTTCTACAGTTTCCCGGGACCAGAAAGCACGAAGGGCTTTGTAGGGAGGGATCGGGGTGGTTACCAAGGCGAAGAGACGGGGCCGGGTTCTTCAGCATTTTTACTATTGCAAATGTGATTGCTGGATGCCCTTGTAGTAAGAAAAGGGGTGTGTGCTGGAAGAGTTAGTTTTCATGCCTCCTCCCCTCACCCCCCCACGCGTGCGCACACACTCACACTCACACACACACTCACACACTCACACACACACGTACTCGCCTCCTCCGAGCCTTGACACGGGAAACCGTCTCATCTCCCGCTTTGGATTCAAGGCTCCGAAAGGGGGGACGATCAGGCAGGAGGCCCCTTGCCCAGATCGATGCTAGAGGTCACATGGGCGAGCAGAGTTAGTGTCCACTGCTTGGCTATCAGATGTAGAACCTGTGATGACATCATCCGAGGCCGACCCAGAAATTACCGTTTTTTCTTGTCCTTTCTCACAGACCTGCTTCCCCACCCTGATTGTGTGCTGAGCTTGAGGGACGGGTGAGATTGACAATGGTTTCCAGCTCTCAGAGAGTAGATGGCTCGCCGTGTGTGTGTGTGTGTGTGTGTGTGTGTGTGTGTGTGTGTGTGTGTGTGTAGAATTTCCTTCTCTGTGGGTCTCAGAGGCCCTACTCAGCAGGTAATTGTTTCCCTTCAAGAATGGGCTATAGGCTTTTTAAAAAATTTTCCAACGTCTTGATTACTAATGCATGAAAAGCCTTTCAAAGATGATGCTTCTTCTGAGCCTCTAAAATAAAGAAGCACGAAATTATTAGTTAAAGAACACTCATTTTAAGGCCATGCTCTCCAATATAACCCAAAGGCAGGACCTCGTCCTTTTTTTTTTTAATTACTCACCATAGAATCTTCACCTTTGAATCCCATTCATTTTTTAAACGAGAAGAAATGACAAATGGCTCCTGAGTCTCCTCTCATCCCAAACAGGTATCCAATAGAAAACTGACATCACACTAACCGAAATGATTTTTTTTCCTTTGAGAGGAGTTAGATTTTCATTTCACAGGCCTTGCCCAGATTCCCACATGACATATTCATGGCCTCCCTTAGCTGTTACTACTGTCTCCCCTGGCTGGTCCCAAGCTTACACCTTTCTGAATCCCCTCAGGGAGGGCTTCTCTGCCTGTCCCCAGGAAGCAGAACCTTCCTCTTCATGAACACGGACCCTCCGCTTTCCATGTTCCCCTCGCCCAGCTCTCCGGGCTGGGGCACCCAGGAGCCCTCTGGCATTTCCCTTTCTTTGTGCCTCTTTCCCACTGGCACTGTGGACAAGGTTTTGATTTGCTGAAAGTTCCCCGCTTCAAGGAGCAGTAGCTGATGGGTTACCGCTTTAGCAAGAAGAAGGACTCGGCCCAGATGAGGTTATTTGTTTATAAAGGGTCACTTCCTAAGGTGGAGTGCATTTGGGGTCGTGGTAGGATGGGTTGGAGTTTATATCAGGCCAGTGTTTCCTATGGGGAAGAAATGAATAGGGGTGAATAGTAATGATGCTGTTTGGCTAATGTTCTCCATACTGAGCAACCTAAAGCCCATTAGGGAGAAGTTAGAAGTCATTTTTGTATTTTTTTTTAAAACCTAGGCCTTCAAAGATTTCAACCCCTTACAATGTGGGGTAACTTTCCAGCGCCTTCTTATCTATTGTAGTATTTTAAAGATTAATTCCAGGAAGGACTTTTTTAAAACTCTGTCCTAGCTCTTGTGGAACATGGATCTTAATTCAAGCCAAAATGACATTAATATCCAGGTTACTGGAAAATCTCATCCTGATATTAACTGATCATCGATATGCAATATAATAGAGAAATAATAGTGAAATTTCGAGTCATTGTTGCAAGCCACAACGAATGGCACACACTAAATTCATTTCATTGTAGCCTCTAATGTAGGAAGAGAAATAATCCAGTGGAGCTAGGAGACTAGAGACAAGGCAGATGGCGGAATAGAAAAAAAAATGCTAGATTTGGGAACCAAAGATCTAAATATATAAAACCCAAATCTCTCATTTTACTCTTTCTGTGACCTTAGTTATTTTTACCTCGCCGAGACTCAGTTTCTTCATCTGTAAAACAATTAGATTAAATTATTTCTAAGATTGACTCCAATTCCAAATCCTTGGATCCTAATTATTTAATGTATAATTTCAGATAGCCACCAAAAATGGGCAGAAACTTTAACCAACTCGCCTTTCTTCAACATAGAACTTTGCTTGCCCAGGAGCAAATCACCTATTGCAATGCGGAAAATTTTTTAATCAATTATTTTTTCCTCTCCTGTATAACCTCCCTCAAAATAGTAGTTTCTGAGTGAAGGGAAATGAAAGCTGAGTGTCTATAGGCATTTGCTTTCCTATTTTATTATTTAGACACCTTGAAATGGAGGTTGTTCACCATTGTGTGAAACTGGAAATTATTATAAAAAAGACATCGAGGGGCCTTAGCACCAAAAGAATTTCTGAGAATTTGAGAATTTCTGCCTTCTGCTCCATGCAGGAATAAAGAGGTTCATGGAATCAGGGCCGGAAGGAACCTTAAGGGTCATCTACCCCATTTTATGGGGGAAGAAACTGAGACCCAAAGAAGCTGAAGTGAGGTCCCACAGCTTATCAACGGGCAAAGCTAGGATCTGAACTCAGGTCTTCCCACTCCCAAGTTGAGCACTCTTTTTACCTCCTGGTCTTAGCTGTGAAAAGTCAGGGAAAGGAGACAGGCCTTCAGAGATCTTCCCAGTCCCAAGATTTCTTTTCTTTTTGGAGGCAGTTGGGATTAAGAGACTCGCCGAGGGTCACGCAGCTGACAAGTGTCCGAGGCCACACTTGGGCTCGGTCCTCCTGACTCGGGAGCAGCGCCCCGTTCGCTGCACCCTCCACTGCCCTCCCAGGTTCCATAATAGGCGGCAGATTCATTAGGATAAAAAGGCGGTGAGGACGGGATCGCCAGGAGCGCCCCCCCGCCCTTCTGTGGCCGGGATCGCCAGGAGCGGCCTCCGCCCTTCTGTGGCCGGGATCCCTGGGAGTGGCCCCCGCCCTTCTGTGGCCGGGATCCGGGAGCGCCCCCCGCCCTTCTGTGGCCGGGATCCCTGGGAGCGCCCCCCGCCCTTCTGTGGCCGGGATCCCCGGGAGCGGCCCCCGCCCTTCTGTGGCCAGGATCGCCGGGAGCACCCCCCCCGCCCTTCTGTGGCCGGGATCCCTGGGAGTGGCCCCCGCCCTTCTGTGGCCGGGATCCGGGAGCGCCCCCCGCCCTTCTGTGGCCAGGATCCGGGAGCGCCCCCCGCCCTTCTGTGGCCAGGATCCCCGGGAGCGCCCCCCGCCCTTCTGTGGCCGGGATCCCCGGGAGCGCCCCCCGCCCTTCTGTGGCCGGGATCCCTGGGAGCGCCCCCCGCCCTTCTGTGGCCGGGATCCCTGGGAGCGCCCCCCGCCCTTCTGTGGCCGGGATCCCTGGGAGCGCCCCCCGCCCTTCTGTGGCCGGGATCCCTGCGAGCGGCCCCCGCCCTTCTGTGGCCGGGATCCCTGCGAGCGGCCCCCGCCCTTCTGTGGCCGGGATCCCTGCGAGCGGCCCCCGCCCTTCTGTGGCCAGGATCGCCGGGAGCACCCCCCCCCCCCGCCCTTCTGTGGCCAGGATCGCCGGGAGCAGCCCCCGCCCTTCTGTGGCCGGGAGCGCCCCCCTCCCCGCCCTTCTGTGGCCGGGATCCGGGAGCGCCCCCCCCCTTCTGTGGCCGGGATCCCTGGGAGTGCCCCCGCCCTTCCCGGCGCTCCTCTGAGGGGGCGAGCCTCCAAGTCCTCGCCGCCCTTCGGCCACGTGGAGTCTCCATGGCGGGGAGAGAAGGTCTCGGCTGGTGCTCCGCCTGACCTGGCTTCCTCCCGGCGTCACGGTGTCGTGAATTCCTGCTGTTAGCAGAGGGTCACGCCTAAAGCAACAAAGGGCGCGTTTCCCCCAGAAAAGCAAGCTCCTGCAAAGCACTTTGCAACCTTCAAGCACCATATGAGTGTGTGTGTGTGTGTGTTATTTATATTTATATGTGTATATATAATGTATATATTATTTGTGTGTGTGTGTGTGTGTGTGTAATTTATATTTATATGTGTATATATAATGTATATATTATTTGTGTGTGTGTGTGTGTGTGTAATTTATATTTATATGTGTATATATAATGTATATATTATTTGTGTGTGTGTGTGTGTGTGTGTGTGTTATTTATATTTATATGTGTATATATAATGTATATATTATTTGTGTGTGTGTGTGTGTGTGTGTTATTTATATTTATATGTGTATATATAATGTATATATTATTTGTGTGTGTGTGTGTGTGTGTGTAATTTATATTTATATGTGTATATATAATGTATATATTATTTGTGTGTGTGTGTGTGTGTGTGTGTGTGTGTGTGTGTGTGTGTGTACGCAGAGTCATTTCAGTCACATCCAATTCTTCATGATTCCGTTTGGTATTTTCTGGGGCAGAGAAACTGCAATAATTTGCCTTTTCCTTTTCCAACCCATTTTACAGCTGAGGAAACTGAGGCAAAAAGGGTTAGGTGGCTTGCCCAGGGTCACGGCTAGTAAGTGTCTGAGGTCGGATTCGAACTCAGGATGCTGATTCTTCCTGACTCTGTGCGCTGTGGCGCCCCCTAGCTGCCCCCGCGCATGCACGTCGGTAGCTAGCCAGATGGGTCCACACGCATACGCCTACTTCTTCAGGGGGTCCCATGGGGTGGGAGACTCCTCTCCAGTATTCATTAGTTATCTGAGACACAGAAGGGCCGCGTAGCAGAATGTCGGAAACGGGGCCTGATCTGGCGACTTCTTGCCTTCACGCCTCCACCCCCAGAGCATCGCTTGTTCTTGGTTGGTTTGTGCTGAGGCAGGTGGGGCGAGGGTCACACAGCCAGGAAGTGTTAAGTGTCTGAGGCGGGATTTGAACCCGGGTCCTCCTGACTCAGGCTGTACCCACGGCGCCCCCTAGCTGCCCCTAGCCTCAGCCATTCTAGTAATTACCAGGAGGAGCTGCCAGTGCAGCCTCTGCTGCTTGTCCCGACTCCTTGTGACTCTGGGAGCGCGGCCCTCCAGGACCATCCCGGGGAGGGGGGAGAGGAAGGGGGGGTTTTCTGGGCGGACACTGGAGTGTTTGCCCTTTCCCCCTCCGAGAGATGACCGCCTGTCAGCTCCTGCTGATACTGGCACCGTGAGGCAGAGGGACTTAAGTGTCCTGCCCAGGGTCACAGGGTTAGGCGGAATTCGAACCCGGGCCTTCCCGGTTCTCCTGACCCCCCCCCCCAACACTTCCCCAGTCGGCCTTGTGGCCATGCTGAAGTGGCGCCCCGTAGGAACCCCGCGCTCTCCCGGCCCCTGGCTCTGCCCTCGCCCGGACACTAACTCGGGGTGGCCACTCCCGCTCTGAGCGCTCCAGGGTCCCCGCGGGCCTCGAGGAGAAACGCCCACCTCCGCTTTGGCCCTTCGCCGTCCAGCTGGGCCCCCCCCAGAGCACCCACCTCAGTCATCTGTGCTGTCTCTGCGCTTCGGGGGGATTTGTTTACTCGGTACGTGTTATTCCATCCCCACCCGCAATGCCTATAAGGGGCTTCAAACCAGGCACGTTTCCCTTTTATCTCCAAAGCTCCAGAACTTGGCCTAAGGCCTGGTCCACAGGAGAGCCTTAAAAGGTGCTTGTTGAATGAATGAGCGAGTGAAGGAAAGAACCAACGAATGAGTGAATGAATGAACATGAGGATTTAAAGCCTCCTGGGGTCCCTCGAGGAGTGCTCCCCTCCCCAAAAGCGGGGGGACGGGGGCGTGAGCCTTCTGCGCTCGGGGGCACCGGGGCCGGCCAGCGAGGGCGCCTCAAACCTAGGTCTCCGGGCTCAGTCACTCGGGGCACTTTGGTGTTGCCCTTGGAAACTCATCAGAAGTAGTAAGTCTTCACCGCCCACAAGCCCCCCCCCCCTTCGGTGGTTTAAAATGGTGTCTCCCCAACCCTTAAGGAACTTTGTGTGAGTCCAGTTTGGAGCCCCCGTTTCGTGGCTCCCATCCGCCTGGGGAGCGTATCTCCAAGTGCTCCGGGCTGCTGGCTCCTGGGCAATCTTAGGGGCTCCCCGCACCCCCTTTCTCGGCTCTCAGAGCAGGCCGTCCCAGACAGGTCGCACCGCACGTGTCCCCGCCACCGCCCTCGGCACCAACAGCCAACTCCCTTATCCAAGAAGTGACTCACAGCCTTTTAATGAACTTTGCATAGTCTCATTTGTTCTAAGTACTTAAATGGCACCTTTCTTTATACCCATTACTTTTATTCTTACGGAGACAGTCTGAGGGCTGGCTTTGATATCTTAGCATACTAATAATAGCTGGCATTGGCAGAGCTTTTTACACAATTATCTCATTGTAGCCTCACGCTGGGTGCTTTTATTATCCCATTTTTACAGATGAGTAAACTGAGACTGAGGGAAGTTGAATAACTTGCCCAATAGGTATCTGAGGCTGAATTTGAACTCAGGTCTTGAATATATACATGGCGCCCCTGGGCCATTTTACCCTGGGTAACATTTTACCACCCAGCTCCCTAAGAGATACCTTATCACCCATCTCCCTCCTGGTTCTTTTTCAATAAGCGAGTTATTGTCCATTTTGAATAGATTATAAACCCCTTGAGGACAGAAGTAGCTTTTTTTTCTGCCTTTGAAGTCTCCAGGCCTGTTGCATTTCCTGGGCATTCAGTAGATGCTTAATAAATGCATGCATGAGTGAACGAACGAATCGAAGCTTTGTTCAAACAGTGGCTGGTGTTCCTAGACTAGACTGATGTTGATTTGATTTAAGCCCGGAGGTAGCTTTTGATGGAGGGATTTATACAAATGAGATGGGAAAGCTGTAAAAATGAAGCATCACATTCTACTAGAGAGGAGGCTGGACTGGAAGCCAGGAAGAGCTCAGACACCTGTGAGCCGGGTGACCCCCAGTAAGGAGCACTTTTCTTTGGGCCCCAGGTCCTCCCGGTAAGCTGAGTGGGTTAGACTCAGGGACCGCTAAGGGAGCTTCGAGGTCACAGGCCGAGGGTGGGAAGGGATCTCCAACAAGTCCGACCCCCGATGCATCTCCCGGGAGCAGGGAACTGGACTGAGGCATCCAAATTTTCCGTCTTGTCCCTGAAAGTCGCCCCCGCCTCCCTTCTCTTTTCTCTCTGCTTCCGACATCCCTGGACCTGTCTCTTGCACCCAGCAAATGGCGGCCAGTGTCACGGCTCTCCCGCAGAAGGGAGCCAGGGGGTGAGGCTCGAGCAAAGTCTCCTAGAAATCGTTAAAAGCATCACCGCTGCAACGGAAGCCGTGGCAACCACCATCACTGTGAACGTCCTCCATTCTTAGATTTGCCATTTTTCCTCTTGTTCCTTAGCTCTTAAGACCCTGCTAGGCTCAGATCCACAGGGCAGAGCTCGGAGGGGTGGGCGGGAGTTAGATGGAGGAGATAGAGCTTCCCTTCAAGAAGAGCACCTTAGAATTAGAGCTGTCAAGTGAAGTGATCAACAAGCATTCATTTAGTGCCTACTGTATACCGGGCACCAGGGTTACTGAGACAGAAGTGATACAGTCTCTGCTTTTGAGGAGACCACCTTTTATCGGGGAAAATAAGTAGAATATGAGAGGACAGAGAAGGAGAGAGAAGAGGAGAGGGAGAGAAAGAGAAAGGGAGAAACAGAGGGAGAGGAGAAGTGTGTCTGTGTGTCTGTGTGTGTACACATGCATCTGTGTATGCAGAGGTATATGTGTAGATCTGTGTGTGTATGTATGTGTAAATATAAATATATAACGTGTAGGTCTGCAAAATCTACTTAAGGTGATTTGGTAAGACAAGATCCCTGCAACCAGGGACACTAGAGAAGGGGCAGGGAATGGAACGTGCTCTCGATGTGCCAGGCACTGTGCCAAGTGTTTTTTACAAATATTATCTCATCTGTGCTTCCCGATAACCTGAGAAGCAGACACTGTTAGGATCCCCATTTTACAATGAAAGAACCTGAAGCAAACCGAGGTTACATTGGGAGTGCCATGTGGCAAGACCAGTAATAAATCCAGTTTGACATCCCTGTAGAGGGCACAAAGGGGACGAATGTGTAATAAGGCCAGAAAGGTAAATCGGGGCCAGATTTTGAGGGGTTTTAAATGCCAGAGAGAAGACTCGCTATTTGTCCCTGGAGATGATAGGAAACCCTAGAGTTTATTGAGTAAGGACATAACGTGGGGATCTAAGGTAGAGAGTTGCCTGTCATCAGATGGATCTTCAAGTAAAAGCTGGAAGCCTTGGTACCGAGGATGTAGGAGAGGTAGCTCCTGTACAAGGCAATGGTTGGACCAGACAACTCCTGGAGTCCCCATCCGTGCTTCCACTGCCTCCCAGTTTGGGCATCTTTGGGCGATGATCTTGCCTGACGGGACGTAATCCTTCCCTTCTGCCTTGGTGATACGTCACCCGCTCGGCTGAGAAAAGTCCCAACAGCAAGACAACTTTATTGCGAGCCGTCCAGCCACCCGCTCCCTGAAACCGGCCAGGCGGCAGCCAGACTCCCGCTCTCTCAGGGCCGTTGTCACAGGGTTTCATGACAAGGCGTGACCTCCAAATTCAGGGGAAATCGCCATATCCAAGAAAAATGGCTTTCTCGCAATTAGACTTCCCGGTCTCTCCTCACTTTGGCGCCTTTTACTCTCGTGCCCATCAGCTTTCACTGTGGGCACCAGTCCATAAGTTGTTGGAGATGAACAGCTTGATGTTCACTTGGGATCCATTGACCAAGGGGCGGCTCCTTGGGCCTCTTATTTCCAGCTAAATCAAAAGTGAGCCAGAGGTGTGCCTGGAGGTATATGTCCTTGGGGCAAAAGGCAGGAGAGACGCCCTCCCCTCCTTTAGGGGAAGGAGGAAGGTGGATGCACAGGGGGTGAGGGGAGGGCAGGTCACTTACCCCGCCTCAGTTCCATCATCTGTAGAGTAAGGAGCGGTCTCTCTGAGGTTCCTTAAAGTTCCAGACCCATGGTTAGGAAAGGAGGCACCCAGGTGATTTTTGGTAGTCTAATAAACTACTATTGTGGTATCTGCTCAGTCCAGTCCAGCAAGCATTTATTAAACATTTCTAATGAGAGAGAAGATAGCTTATGAGCGATGGGTAGATGCATGACCATTTAAGAAGGGAAAAAGTCCGAACAGTTAAGTGGAGGAAGAGCAGCTTCCCTTCAGAGAAGGCCCCGAGCTGAACCTGGCAGCATCCCAACCATTCTCGGGCAGGGGGGCAAGCACACGCTTTGGGAGACTGGAAGCTGAGTCTGGGTAAGAGCAACTGAGCCAGTTTCACCAGAATAGCGCAAACACGAAGGGAGGTGATGTCAAGTAAGCCTTGAAAGACAGACAGAAATTAGGTTGTCAAAGGTTTTAAAAGTCAAGCAGAAGAGTTCCTCCTAGTGCCCATGGAGAGCCACTGAAGGTTCTCGAGAGCAGGCGTGCCATGGTTTGAGTTGTACTTAATGAAGGTTATTTCAGTAACCGTATGGAAGATGGTTTATTGAAGAGGGAATGTTAGAAATTAATAAAGTCGTCTAGAATCCCAGCTAAACTGTGGGTCACGACCCCATATGGGGGTCTCATCCCTGAATGTCTGGGTGGCAAAATTATGGTTTATTGCCAGTCAATGTCGGATTTGTGCCCCTATTTTATATACCTACATCCCCAGGTATAAACTGAAAATTTCTCTGGCGGAAAGGGTGTGAGTAGAAAAGCTTGAGGAGCTCCGGTGTAGATGAGAGACGTGGCCATCTTCTTGGAAGCATAGGGCCTTATGAAGGTAGCGTCGGAAGACTTGGATAGTAATTACATACGTAGGTCAGGGACAGGAAAATCAGGAGGAGCATCCAGGACTGAACCCCCTGGGGGCCTAGAAGCCTGGCAGGGCACCCCAGTAGAAAGAGAAGTTTGGAGAAGGGATGGAAGATCAGGAGCTCTGTTTTAGACAAATTTATGGGACGTCCGGCAGACGGTTAGTGATGTGGGAGAGATGAGACCTGAATATGTCAGCGTAGGAACCCTGAGCCCATAAACTCAAACAAAATCACCAAGAGCTGGAGAAGAGAAGAGACTCAGGGTGGAGAACTTGCTTGGGGGAAGGCGTGAAGGGGGACACTTATTGAGCAGATGGGCACACAGAGCCTGGGGCCGGGCAGCAGGGTCAGGACCCGCAGCCGAATCCAGAAGGCCAGTGGACCTGCCCCGTGAGGGGCCTCTGGACACCCCGCAGGGGGCAGTGCCCTCGGGTGGCAAGTAGGAGGCGAAATGAGGGGTAGAACTGTAGACCCAGAGTGGAGGATTCTTATTCTAAGAACTTGGCTGCGAAGGAGAAGATAGCTTCCTATTTTAAGCGGTTGTTTTCGCTAACTAGGTGCTAATTAGTTGTGTTCAGAATGGCAGGTGTGGGAGGGGGGAAGATCTGATGTCAAACATGCTTCCTCTACAACCCAGCTCTCCCCTCTGAGGCGGGCGTCTTCCCCGACCAAAGGCAGGTACGGCCTCCGGCCTCGGGTCTCTCTGTGCTGATGGGGAAGGAGGGCTGGCCTAAGAAAGGGGCTGGTAAAGGGCCAGGCAGCCCCTGCCGAGGACCAAGGGTGGTGGGAGGACAAGGCGGCCATCCCACTCACTGGGGCGGGGCGGTTACATCCCTAGTGTTCTCATCCCTCCTCCTAGGAGGCGGCACTGTGACGGGCCTGCAGCCCGGCCACCCATCTCCTCCTGCTCTCGGGGAGGCTCGGATAGACTGAAAGGGAATGGGAGCTCACGGCAGGGGCGGTGCCCCCCGGCCACCTGCTCCTAGCAAGCTCCATGCTCCTGCCTTCTCCTCCCTGCTTAGTCTAAGTCTCCCGTGGGTTCAACACTGGGAGGAGGCTGGCCCTTGCAAAGTCCGTCTCTGAGGGATGAGTGGGACAATTCTGCCCGTGTGTGTGTGTGTGTGTGTTTGTGTGTGTGTACATCAGCTCTGTCCCTTTCCCAACTTGTCCTCCTAAGAACTTTAAAAAGCAGATCCTATGTCGCCATCTGCACCCTCCATGCCCTCAGGAGGTTCCTACAGCCTTGTGGCGAAAAGGGCAAAGGGAACTTGAGCACCCTCTCCTTGACTTCCCCTCATCTTGGTGAAAGGGAAAAGAAGGGGAGACCGGTCCAGCCCCCTCCCAGTGTGGCCATGCGTGGGGCAAAGCCCGGGTTAGCCCAACCTGGTTATCACTCTATTGTGAGCCAGAGTCCCAAGGGCCATATTATCTCATAGTGAGAAGGAAAGTAAAATGGAACATTAGTGCGTATTTTTCAAATGGCGCTCGGAAGGCCGTTCGGCCCAAAGCCCCAACCCGGTAATTTCGGGAGTGCCTTCCATAGTATCCTTTCCCACACATGCATTTTTCCAGCTGGGATCCAAAGAGATGTTAGCTAGCTATGTTTCTACCATGATTCATCTGTTGGCCGTGTGCCAACCAAGATCCATTATTTGAAAGTTCTGGCTTTCGTTTTAAGTTCTGAAACTTGGCATCCCCGTGTTAGGTGGCGTGAGAGCAAGCTATCACCCATTTGGAGGTCGTCCAGAATTCATTTATCTAGCGCGGTTCTCCGTGGTCCTGGACCCCCTCCCCCCAAACAGTCAATCTTATTAAACTGTCAACCTCTTCTCAAAATCATGTTTTTAAATATATCAAGGAAAATAGATTTGTAATTATATTAAAATGCAGTGATCAGAATAGTGAAAGCTCTGTATCGATAGACCTCCCGAAATCTCTCCATGGACCCTGACCAAGAACCCCCCATCTAAAAACTACTTGTACAGGAGCAGTGAGACCTTGCTGAGCTTCCTTGGTGTCTGAACTTATTTCTATCCAGTGAGATCCAGTCTGCAATAGTGTCGACCCAGTGTCGACTAGAACATGGGCTGGGAGAAACTCTGCCCAGCTCTTCTTGGGGGCAGGCAATCTGGGGAAACAGGCACTTCAAACAAAGCTTACACCTCTTGTCCCTCCCTTCTCTGAAAGTCTCACATTAGATTCAGAGCTGGCGGGGACACGTCTGCCTCTGTGGCAAGTGAAGCAAGACCGGGGGGGACAAAATAAGGGAAAGGAATAAGCATTTATATGGCACTTACTCCGTGTCAGACACTGAGCAAAGCATTTGTGAAGGTTTTTTTTGTTTTTTCCCCACATAATTATTTAATTTCAGCCTCACAACCACCTTGAGAGATAGGTGCTAATTATGATTCTCATTTTACAGTTGAGGAAACTAAGGCAAGCTAAGGTTAAGTGAGTTGCTTAAGTTCACAGCTACATGTGAAGAAGAACTAACTTGCTAAGTGCCTTAGGATTATTTTCTCATTTGGTTCCCCACGACCCCGGGAGGTAAGTGCTTTTATTATGCCCATTTTACAGATGAAAAACTGGGTTAAATGACTTGCCCAGAATCACACAGCTAAAAAGTATCTGAGATCGCATTCTCTATCCGTTGGGCCACCCGGCTGTCTCTTAACAGTGTTGAGAAAAGGAAAGAAAACACCTCTAAAGACTATATTTTCTGATAGTCACTGTCTGAGGATGTCCACTGTGCATTGCACATTAAGAGTCAGGCAAGAAGGGAAAGGTCTTTGTATTCATGAGAAAAGGAAACTTAAAATCCTGACCTTACCCCTTCTTCTCCCCCTCTCCCCCCCGCCACCCCAAGTAACCCCAGTTTTTAAAGTCATTCATCTGTGAAGTACAAATAGATTACCCACTTTCTTTTGTTCTTTAGTCAATGGAGGACTTCAGTTTTTCTGGAGATGCTCCCCTTCCGAATGAGTGAGCACTTCCAAGGGCATTTTCCATTTTTGATTCTTCATCCGTCCGCCTCCTCTTGTTCCCCACACTTTAAAGAGGATTGTGTCTACTTAGGCCCGAGAAACGGACCAGCGCCCCAAGTGATTTTCAGCTGGAAAGTTGTCCAAGATGGGCTAATGTTTAACAGGGTACTTGGATGAGCCTCTCCAGTTCCAGAAGAGCGCGCCTTTGCTCCGAAGGCCTCAGCTGGCACACAGGGACACCTTCCAGAGGAAGCAGGGGAACAAGGTGCTCTTTGTACCTCAGAGAACCTTGACCCATACTTGGGAAAGAAGGAATAGGACATGGCCAAGAGAGACCCATTGGGAGGAGAGGGGGAAGGGGGAATGTACAGAAAACAGTAGGAAAAAGTTTTTGCAAAATCATCCATGACTTCTCTAAGGTGATGGAGAGATAATCATTTTGCGAGAATATTATAATAATAATGATAATATTAATAGCTACCATTTATATAACACTTTAAGATTTGCAAAGAGCTTTATAAATATCAGCTCTTTTGCTCCTCACAACCACTCTGGGAAGTTGCTTTATTATATAATTTATGTATTCCTTAGTTGGCCCTATTTTGCAGATGAGGAAACTAAGACAAAAAAGCCTTAAGTGACTCGCTCAGGGTCACAACAGCTAGTAAGTGTCTAAGGAAGGATTTGAACTCCGTTTTTCCTGACTCCAAATCCATCACTCTATCTACCATAACATCAGGAGGGGATCTTAGGAGATATCTGCTCAAAAATATACATAGCAATATTATATATAATTGTCAACCCCAAAAAACCACATTGAAATGTACTCTTCCCACTGGTTGATTAATGAATGAAGAGCCTATGACATATCAGTGAAAGGATGTCTGGAATAGTAGGTGAGGAATATCCAGGTTCTAGCCCTTCCCTAATACTTAATTAGCTTATAAAGCTAGGCTGGTTACTCAGGGGATTAGTGATATTCCCCACCCCCATCAGGTACTTCCTTAAGACTGGAAGTCACAGCCCCATTCAGTGTTTGCATTCATGAAGGGAGCCTCTAGACCAGGAGCTCCCCAACTTCAGGTACATCTTAGGTCCAGACCAAAAAATACTCAAAGAAATAAATCAGCCTAATGAGATGCTCTGACACTGCTGAAAAATATCAACAATGTAATTCGGAAAGGTCTCGATGATATAAACAAAGCCAAAAGGAAAAAAAATCCCAGAGCTAGAAGTACTATTTCCATGCTATTAAAATTGTAAAAGAATAAGGTGGGGATTGGCTCCGTTGGCATAGGGTACTCCCAGATGAGGAAGACCTCCGCTGGTGCGTGTAAGTGTCTCCGCTGCAGTTTGTCATCTTAGAGGGTTGTCCGAGACACTGAGACCTGAAGTGACTTGCTCAGGGTCCCACAGACAGCATGTAGCAAAGGTGGGGCAAGTACCCAAGTCCAAGGCTCAGTCTCGCTGATTCTCCATCCGTTCAGCAGCATTTTGCAGTTGTTGAGTCATTTCAGTCATGTTCAACTCTCTCATGACCCCAATTTAGGGTTTTCTTGGCAAAGAAACTGGAAGGGTTGGCCACTTCCTTGTCCAACCCATTTTACAGATGAGGAAACTGAGGCAAACTGGGTGCAGTGACTTGCCCGGGGTCACCCAGCTAGTAAATGTCTGAGGCTGGATTTGAACTCAGGAAGGAGAGCCTTCCTGGTTCTAGGCCCAGTGCTCAATGCCTTCTGGCACCTTCTAGCTGCCTTCCACTAAGCAGTACTCCCTGCAAAAATATACACAAATGACTTTACAACTCTCAGAGTGTTCACTACTAATATGTAAAAATGCAGTGTTAAAAGCAGGTAGCTTGCAGGTAAAGGCTTGCTGAGTTCTTTGTTTCAAGTGAAGTTCAGTCATTTATATTTATGAGTGCAATGGTGAGAGAAAATAAAGGTGGGAAAGGGGCCAAAAGGCCAAGCATCTTAAATGAAAACCTTGGAATCTGAGGAGAGGCAGAAAGAAGGAAACAGATACAACTATGGGATTTAGGGAACCCACCACAAGAGAAATTTCCAAACCAAATCTGTATCTAAAGAGAGTCCTAAAAGCGAGAAGGGAGAACAGACAGTCAGGACAGCTTAGAAAGGGAAATGTTGACAAAGCTGCGTTTAACGGAGATCAACAGTCTGTGTGCACTCCCCTTCTTGCGTTCAACCTTACGCATGGAAATGCTCATTTTACTTGGTGTTTATTAAGTATAGGATTTTTTTTTAAAGCCGTATCAGAAAGTCATATAAGCAGCTTTCGTGGATACATTCATTACCTTCATTATGTCTCATCTGTTTTCCTAATGGAGCAGGTGGTTTAAAAGGGAAAGCTGTCAAGCCCCTATCAGTAGTTTGGGTTTTGAGTATTTCTCGGTGTGTGAGTTTGCATGCATGCGTGTTTTAAATTCACATTAAGAGTGAGAAAAAAGGTTTCATCTCCCCCCCAGAAAAGCCAACTTATTCTTAGGGTATGTGAAGAATAAGCTAGTATTGGGAACAAGAGTGCCAGCCTCCTCTGCCCTAGCCAGATCACACGGCATGAGTAGCGGGCACCGCGTCTTAGCAAGAACGTTGACCAATTGAGATTCCTTGGGAGGTGACCATGGTGCCAAGGGAGCTGGGAGAGCGAGCCAGCAAAAAATCCGTTGGAAAAACTGGATGGGGGCTCGAACTCGTTCTGTTTGTCTCCATCTGTGGGCAGATGTTGCCAGGAGACAGCTGGGTTGAACACTGATAGTAGGTGCAACAGGGCTTCGCCTTGGAAGGGACTGGGTTCCTCGGAATTACTGGAGTTCAAGTGGAGGCAGAGCATTGGGGAGCGTTTGTTCCGATATGGCAGAGCCTGGATCACTCGTGAAGTTCCTGCTAACTCTTGGGCTCCTGTTCTTTAGAAGAAGGTTCTGTGGTTCCCGGGACTCTGCTAGGGGCCGGTGCCCATTTATTAGCTCTTGTTGGGGGCTTCTCCCCAGGACATCCCACGGGGTCCCCCGTTGTGGCCCTGGGCGTGGCAGGGGGAGAGTGCGGAGTGACTGGGTAAGTGGCGGGACCTCCCTGAACCCCAGCTCTCTCTCGTAGGAGGAGGGAGTGGGATTAGTCGGCCCTAGATCCGTGACTCCGGCCCTCTGTCCCGAGCCTCCGAGGCCCCCGAGCTCGGCCGTCCTCACCTGGCTTTTGGCCCTTCCACAATCTAGGTTACACGGCAGATCCATGAGCATGAGCAGGAGAACGAGTTGCGGGAACAGATGTCAGGATATAAGCGGATGCGGCGCCAGCACCAGAAGCAGCTGATTGCCCTGGAGAACAAGCTGAAGGCTGAGATGGACGAGCACCGCCTCAAGCTGCAGAAGGAGGTGGAGACGCACGCCAACAACGCGTCCATCGAGCTGGAGAAGCTGGCCAAGAAGCAAGTGGCCATCATAGAGAAGGAGGTCAGTCGGGGGCCCCAGGGACCGAAACTGGGCCAGCCGGGGCTTAGCCCAGATGGCCGGCCAGCACACGCTCACAGGCGTCTCCGGGGTGGCCGGGGAGCGCTTGGCCCAAACGCCCCGTCTGGGCCCGAGTCTCTCACCTTTCAGATTTTGGCTCCCCAGCGCTTGGGTTTTCAAGGAAGGGTGTTAAGGCACATTTGTTACATTAGCCATTATTGCAACAAGAAGCTAAGGGGAATAAAGGGAAATCCTCACTACACAACTCCTTTATCTTGCTAAGGATACTTTACCAGGAAATCCTCAAGGTGTGACCATTGCCCACAGCACCCGGTTGGTCCGGCAGCCATAGAGCCTCTTCCTTACTTCCCAGTACTTACAATTCCCTCCCCTTTCTCTTCCCATTCTCCCTCTCTCTCCCCCTACCCCACTGATCCTCTATTACCTGAGACTATTTCCTGTGCCCTCATCTCCCTACCAGGTAGGGGGGGGTCCTTAGAGTCAGCATTGGTGATGGTCTGGGAAATGAGGAACAAAACCGCCCCTGACTGCTCCTCAGCCCTCCCAGAGATGTCACCCCCCACCCAGAGATGACTGCAGGTTGAGCATCTTCAGGTCCACTTCCATATTCTCACTTCCCCACAAAAAGCTCTTTCCTGATCCATGGCCCAGTCCCTTGATTACTATGTCCAAGCTGGCCCAGGTATGGACTGTTCTTTGAAACAGAACTAAATTTTATTCTTAAGTACCCAGAAATCCATCATGATTATTTGTGGGACCTTTGTCTTTTCCTACAGAGTCTTGCAGAGTGATACACAGATCAGAGTCCATGTTTAATGTATACTTTCCCATGTTCAATGTACACCTATGGTGATGGTTAGAAGGAAGAAGCCTTAACATCCTTCACTGAAATCCCTGTCTCCGTCACTAACGGAACTCTCCCCAAATCTAATAGAGCCCTTATCCCAAGCTACAAAAGCTACTGCCAATGGCGTACTTACAAAGTTCCAAGTAAGGGAGGGACAGAAAATCCTGGTCTCTAGGAGAATCAAAAAGATTTGTACCTGGAGTCCCAAATTGCCATTCTGAATCTAGCTTCTTATAGAAACTCATAGTACCTGGTACTCTTCTACGTCTGGTCCATTATGAGTCACATAGATTTTTGGGGGCTCACCTCGGAACTTAATCACTCTTTGCAACATTATCTCTCTAGGATAACGATTTGGGAACGCCCAACTTACTGATGAATTTTTGGAAAAATAACTTATTCCTAACTTAGAGACTGCCTGTGTTCGAGCAAAACTTGATTCTTAAAAGAAGAAGAAAATGTCATTGTAATGGCCTGTCATTTAAATAACCCCACCTCGGAATTTTCACTTTCTTTCTCCCTTCCTCCATTTCCATATGTTGTAAATTTGTCCACACTGATTATGTGGTTACATAGATATTTGTATATTATATATAGCCGGCTTGAGGAAAATCTTCCTATAATCAGAATTTCATCTTTAAAAAGTAAAGTTTTGATTAAATGCAACATTTCTATCCTGATCCACAAGTGGGAAGACTCATTCTGGACACCTTTCCATTGACGTCTCTAATCATTGGCTGATAAATGGCCTTGCAATAGAATGCCTCGTGATTCAGGTGGAGCAGACCAGGTTTTTTTCCTGTGTCACTTTGGAAAGAGACAACCAAGTGTAGCTTGGAGGCGTATGTATTTGTCTTGGATATCTGTCTGGAATAAGTCACTGGAGTTTTGGGTCTGATTTTGTTTTGTTTTGTTTTTCTCTGTAGGCAAAGGCGGCTGCAGCAGATGAAAGGAAGTTCCAGCAACAGATCTTGGCTCAGCAGAAGAAAGACTTGACAACTTTCTTAGAAAGTCAGAAGAAGCAATATAAGCTTTGCAAGGAAAAAATAAAGGAGGCAAGTAATCAAAGGCCTTGCGTGGTCCAAAGTATTGGGGGACGGGGCCAGGCAGGGAGAAAAGTCCTGGCCGCTAAGCCTTACTAGCCAAGTCCATTGTAATGGTCGGAGCCAAGAGCTCACTCTTTTATAATGAATTTAATTCTTATCAAAAGTACAGGGAAAGAAAAGTTATATTTGATCTGCCCCAATCTAAGACTTACCAGAGAAAGTCCCAGAAAGGCAGACTAGAGGGAAAGAGAGAAACTTGAGCAGCGATAACTTGAATTCCAAGTTATTTCAGAAAGCATTTATTAAGGGGGCATCCTACGAGCTGGCAGCTGGGTGGCGTAGTGGGTAGAGCACTGAGCTTGGAATCAGGAAGGTTCATCTTCAGGAGTTCAAATCCAGCTTCAGATACTCCCTAATTGCGTAATCTTGGGCAAGTCATTTAACCCTGTTCTCCTCAGTTCCTCCTCTCTAAAATAAGCTGGAGAAGGAAAGAATAAGCCTCTGAAGTATCTTTGCCAAGAAAACCCCAAGATCATTTGCAACTGAAATGACTAAACCACCATAAAATTATGTGCTAGACCCTGTACTAAATCTTCAGGATACAGAGAAAGGCCAAAATAGCCCCTGCCCTCAGGGTGCTTCCATTTTAGTGGAAATATAGAATTCTTTGTCTATGGCTGGAACCGAGGGATCATTGCCCCAAGCCAGAGGCTCCTAGAAAGGCTTATTCCAGCGTTTCCTCCAGGGACTCCAGGAGCTCTGATCCCTATCCTCGTGGCTGTTAGCTTGCCCTGCTCCTACAGAAACTGAAGAGATGCTCTTGAAGAGCACAGACTTTGGTTTTCCTTTACTTAGACAGGAGGCCATTTTAGATTCAACATTCTTTGGGCTCGCAAAAGATCGCAGACTAAAATCTTCTGTGGCGCAGACTAAAACTCCAAGTCACCTCGGATAGTCCCAGGAGGAAGAAATAAGGAGCCTTTATATCATACCTTAAGGTTTGTGAAGTGCTCTAGAAAGATTCCATTTTGCCCGTTTAACAATCGTGGGAGATAGATGCTAATATTATCCCCATTTTATAGATGAGGAAACTGAGGCTTTGAACTGAGGTCTTTCTGACTCCAGATCCAGCACTAAGCACTAGGCTACCTAGAAGACATTCTCCTGTCAACTCAGTAATCTAGGTTTGAGGCAAGGAAGGAGAGGAGAGGATGGGGGAGATAGACTTTTAAAGTATCCTATAGGTTTACCCATCAACATGTGGATATGCTTAAAGTAAGTGGTTCTTAGAGTGAATCAGATCTCAATGATCCTCGTCCCTGGAGTGCAGCAAAAGGGCCAACACGTCCAAATAATTATTTTATACTTGATTTTGCAATGAGTCTTCGTACCTGCATTTGAACACGAGTGTGGATTCACTTTAAACAAAAGTCAGGAAACCATACCTTGAAAATTTAGCTCAGGGCAAACTGAAAAGCCCCCATTAGTGGACTCCTATTTACCTGACTTGCTAACACAAAAAGCAAACTTGTTTTCTTAAATGACCTTCAATGACACAGACAAGGGATTAAGTATCTGGATCACTTAGATTTGGAGTTTGAATGAAAGAGAGAAATGTTGACACACAAAAAGATAAAGGGTGTGACCGTCCAAAACACGTTTCAACTAAGTAAATAATCAGGCAAAGGTTATCCATGGCGCCATTTTGAAAAAATCAGGTTTTGCACTAGAAGCAACATAGATGATCAAAAGTTGGGTCATTGGTCCCCTTACTTTCCCCCAAAGTTAACTGAAAGTCTCTTCTGACATTTGGATTTCCCACATAGTTCTCTACAGGAGTACGTTCTTTGATTGTATGTGCCCATTAATAAACATTTCTGAGCATCTGCCTCTAATATTTACCTTTCGGTAAACTACAAATATATAATACACTACATGGATGTATAATAGCAAATGGACATATGTATGTTAATTGTGTACATTATAAACACATATGCAAATAGGCTTTTTTTATAATTAAAGATGAAGTAATAATTGACCAGTGGAAGCCAGTGGAGTTTTTTGGGTAAGGAAATGACATGGTCACTCCCGTGCTGTGATTGGTTGAACATACACCCTCCTTTGGGGTCATGCTATGACCTTTTACTTATACACAGCCTCCGTTTTGGGGCCTGCTGCGCCATAGCTATATGGTTTTTCTGTTATCTGTGTGGTACCTCTTTTTTTTTTAATTTTTTAATAACTTTTTATTGATAGAATGCATGCCAGGGTAATTTTTTACAGCATTATCCCTTGCATTCATTTCTGTTCCGATTTTTCCCCTCCCTCCCTCCACCCCCTCCCCCAGATGGCAAGAGTCCTTTACATGTTGAATGGGTTGCAGTATATCCTAGATACAATATATGTGTGCAGAACCTAACAGTTCTCTTGTTGCACAGGGAGAATTGAATTCAGAAGGTAGAAATAACCCGGTAGGAAAAACATAAATGCAAGCAGTTTATATTCATTTCCCAGTGTTCTTTCTCTGGGTGTCGCTGCTTCTGTCCATCTTTGATCAATTAAGGCTCTCTTTATCGAAGAGTGTGTGGTACCTCTTAGAAGTTTTTGCGCAGCATTGGCATTTTAACACTTGAGGGGATGTCCCCTCGTAGATGGACAAGAGCTGGACGAGACCTTTGGGACTTCTTTTTAGTCTTTTTCTTCCACAGATAAAAGTTAGGTACAAAGAGTTCTGACTTGCCCCAAATCACCCAGGTAGTTGTGACAGTGAACCAAGTTTGCAGGCTCCTGACGGGTATTTTTGCCTCCTCTTAGCCTGGGATTCTAAGATCCCATCTCTAGGTCTGGAAAGGCCGTCAGGTCCAGCCCTCACCTTCACAAACTGGGGCTGTGGGAGGTAAAGTGATTTGCCCAGAATCCCACAGCCAGAAAGTGCCTAGTTTGACTTAAACTGTAGCCTCGGGAGGGGTTCAAGCCACGCAGGCTTTGTGTCCTGAAGCTTGCTCCCAGATGCAGCGTGGGGGGCAGACAGGTCCGGGACCCCTAGGCCGCTGGAGGCGCTTCCCAGCCTGGCGGGTCTCGCAGGCCCCGAGGGGCCGTTCCCTCGCCCCCACTGACCGTGTTTCCTTTTGTTCCCCGGGGCTGCGGTCCGGCGCTCGTACAGGAGATGAACGAGGACCACAGCACACCCAAGAAAGAGAAGCAAGAGCGTATATCGAAGCATAAGGAGAATCTTCAGCACAGCCAGGCCGAAGAGGAAGCCCACCTCCTCACCCAGCAGAGACTGTACTATGATAAGCACTGCCGTTCCTTCAAACGGAAAGCCATGCTCAAAAGGCACGAGATGGAGCAGCAGAACATCCGGGAGGTATTTCTGACGGCCATGGCCCCGTAGAGAGCCCCGCCGGCCTCGGGGCCGCCTCCCCGGGGGCCGCGCCTTTTCTCGGCCGGGGATTTGCCGAGCATCTCCGGGGGGTCCGCTCCCGGCCTTGGGAAGGATTCGGAAGGACCCCGAGAGGATGAGAAGGGCTGTCAGAGATCTGCTCCAGATCCTCCTTCTGCAGATGAAGGACCAGGGTCGGGGGACCAGGTTTAGAGGCTTTTGAATCCCAATCCCTCGTGTACAGAGCAAGAAGGGGGTTCAAAGGGGTTAAGTGAATCGTTTGGGGTTGAGCAATGAGTACGTTTCAGGGCTGAGAATGGACCCCAATTCTACCCGGCCCTAAGTCCTGTTCTTCCTCCACTCCCCCTGCCCAGGGACGCACCAAATAGTTCATTTTAGAGCCAGGACCCAGAACTAAGGGTTCCAATGACAGCTGCCCTGGCTGGGCTCTGGGGGGCATAGTGGACCACAAGATCAGTATAAATTGGTTGTATGCTATGGCAGCCCAGAAAGGTCATGAAATTTCAGGCGTCAGTGAGAGGCAAGAATGAGCATGTCATCAGAACACGGTGGGGTATTGTGTTCCGCTCTGAACCCCACAGTTTAGGGGGCGTATGGGACAGCAAGGTGGCGCAGTGGGTGGAGCCCCAGCTCTGGAATCAAAGAGACCCGAGTTCCGATCTGGCCTCAGACCCTTGGCCAGCCCCTAACCCTGATTGCCTCAGAAAACACCCTTAGCCTAGAGATTGGCTCAAGGAGCCGGCTGCGGGGACCTGAGAGTCAGTGTGAAGGCGGCCGTGGGTCCCTTGGAATGGGCTCGGAGATCGCCCGATCACGGGCTTGTCCCCCGCGGGCCTAGAGGCCCCAGCAGGAGAGCTGTCCCCCATGGAATGGGGCGGAGAGAGGATGGACCAAGGGGTATGAGGAACAGGGAGTTCTAATTCCCATACGGCTGCACCTTCCAACTCTGAAACTCTGGGGTTTCCCAGTCCTAAATTCTCATCCTCACCCATCAACCAGCATTTATTAAGCACCCACTGTGTACCAGGTACTGTTCTGAGTGTTAGGGATACACAGAAATGAAAAACCAGCCCTTGTCTTCAAAGAACTCACAGTCTAGTGGAAGAGACAGACTGGATGGGGGTCTGGCCGGGAGTCAGTCATCTCCCCGAGTTCAAATCCGGCCTCAGACTCTTCCTAGTTGTGTGGCTCTGGGTGCCTCAGTTTCTTTTTCTGTAAGATGAGCTGGAGAAGGAATGGCAAACCGCTCCTGTGTCTCTGCCAAGAAAGCCCCAAATGAGGTCACAAAGAGGCAGCTATGACTGAAAAGTGACTGAAAAACAAAATAGAGAAGCCGGGCACATACAGGCTGAATTGGGGTAGTCTCAGAGGGAGGGTGTAAAGGCTTCTCACCCAAGGGTGAGCCTTAGCTGAGACTTGCAGGACATCGGGAAAGTCAGGAGGCGGAGAGGAAGAAGGAGAAAGCTCCAGGGATGGGGGTAGCGAGAGAAAATGGCCAGAATTCAGCCCCGGAGGTCCAGCAAGGAGCCCAGGGTCCATAGATTTCTGAGAAAGGAGAGGAGCTTAGGTGTAAGAAGTCCGGAATGGTACCGAAAGACCCGGTTAAGCGGGGGTTCTAAAGAGGATTTTACCTTAGCTCCTGGAAGGAATAGGGACCCATGGAGTGGATTGAATGGGGGTGGGGGAGGGGTCAGGGTGACAGCCGAGCGGAGGATGGGCAGGGAGACCCACGGGAGAGCCCAGGAGTGCTGTATAATCCAATCATTCAGACTGTTAATGATGGGAAGTCTAGGACAGGAAACATCACACTTAGCAGTTTCCTTTTTGATCTGGTAAGGCTGTAAATCATGTTACAAAGTACACAGGGATTGAATTTTTTTTCTTTTGTTGAGTCAAAATCCACAAAATACAAGTTCAAAAATACAAGTGAGGTTTTACTTCATGGAGAAATTCCCATCTGAGGAAGAAAAAGGCTTTGGTTCCTTAACTACTGTGAAGGAATTTGTAATCCCCTTGGGAAGACATGGCTAACCCCCGTGAAGACATCCAGGAGCCAGGTCCGCAACATAGGATCCTCCATTCAATCAGCCAACTTACAATGTCCTGTAAGGCAGAACACGTATTACAGCCCCAGGGCACCCCAGAAGGGGCCAGAAGAGACTCCCCAGCCTGCAGATGAGGAAATGGGCCCAGAAAGGTCCAGGATGAGGGAACGGTCCCAGAAAGGTCCAGTCGATGAGGGAACAGGCCCAGAAAGGCCCAGTCAATGAGGAAACGTGCCCAGAAAGGTCCAGGATGAGGAAACGGGCCCAGAAAGGTCCAGGATGAGGGAACGGGCCCAGAAAGGTCCAGGATGAGGGAACGGGCCCAGAAAGGTCCAGGATGAGGGAACGGGCCCAGAAAGGTCCAGGATGAGGGAACGGGCCCAGAAAGGTCCAGGATGAGGGAATGGGCCCAGAAAGGCCCAGTCGATGAGGAAACGGGCCCAGAAAGGTCCAGGATGAAGGAACGGGCCCAGAAAGGTCTAGTGACTTTGACGTAGCCAGGATCTGAACCCAAATCCAGCCCTCTTTCCCCTCTGCCACGTGATCTTACACTGGGATCAAGGTCCCAAGAGTTGTTATTTATCAGTCATAGCTAACTCCTTAAGACCCCCAGGGACTGCAGCACTCCAGAACTGCTCCAGGGGCTTCTTGGCAGAGATATTGGAGTGTTTTGCCATTTTCTTCTCCAGCTCATTTTACATATGGGGAAACTGAGGCCCACAGGGTGAAGGGGCCTGCCTAGGGTCACACAGCTGGTAAGTAAGTGTCTGAGCTCTCTAACTGCTGAGCCACCTCTCTGTCTCTCCCCAAGGCCACGAGATAGGTACTGAGAAAAGGTCATGCAGAGTCAGGGTGTCTGAGAGGCAGACGACCTCCTGGAGAGAGCCGGGCAGGCAGAGACCCTGGGGATCCCTGACATTCAGGTGGGGGGGAGGAGAAGGACTTTCAGGCAAGAAGAGGAGGCTCAGCTCCCTGGACCATCAGCCCAGGCCGTAGCCATGAGAAGTGGGCCAAAGTCTCTGGCCTTGGGAACCTCTCTAGGGAATTCCCACGTTCTCCTGGGACGTCACAAAAGCCTTCTGAGCCAGAGAGGGCCGTGAGGAAAACAGCATTGTAGGCAGAGGGAAGCAGGAGGAACCTTGGGATACTTTTCTAGTAATCTCCGTGTGGAGCAGGGCTTCTTAGCCTATTTGTGTTATCTTGGGGCCCTTGGTGAATCAGGCAAAGTCTGTGGACCTCTGCTCAGAGTCATGGTTTTAAATGCGTAAAATAAAACACAAAAGATTACAGAGGAAACCAATTAGAGTGAAATAAAATACAGCTCTAGAGGAGAGTTAGTCGCACTCCCCCCTTTTGCAGAAAGCCAGTAAAGGGAAGGGGGCAGGGAACTTAAATGACTTGCCCGAGATCCCACAGTTTATATTTAGCAGAAGTGAGATTTGAACCCAGGACCTCTGATCCCAGGGCCAGAATTCTCCCACTGTGCATCAAAGGAAATTTAGGGATCGAAAGAAGGGGAGGAGATGAGGTGCGAGAAAGGAAAATGAAAAGATGTCTCTAAGGGAGACACAACGGGATCCAGTATCTAAATAGGCAGAGAGGAGGAGGAATAGGAAGAGAGACCCCGGGCCCCTGACTCTGAGGGACAGGGAAGCTGGTTCGGTCAGGGGCCGCCATCTGTTTTTGAGAAGGGTCAGAGTCGTGCCCGGGGGCGTGAGGAAGGACCCCCGCTGACGGGCCACAACATCCCTGACCTCAGCTTCCTCCTTTGTTCATTTGAATTTATCAGACCCACAAAGGCCTGTCCAGTGAGAAAGTCGGGGGGCGGGAGCCTCTCAGCGCAGGGAGCACGTCGTCCTTGGGGACTTCGCCACGGCGTCCGAGCGGGGGCTGTGGGGCCAGGCCCGGGCTTCGGCCGCCGTTCTCGTTCTCCCTCCGTCCCGGGCCGCGGAGGGTTACTGTGCCTTGGGAGGCTCCCGGGCCGGCTCTCGGCCCGCCACGGCACCTGCCTCCCGAGCCGCTGTGATTAGTGCTGTAGGTCGTCTGTCGGGATCATGATGGGTTTGTCTCAGGAAGGGAGCAAACAACTCAGATCCGTGGGAAATAAGGAGAGGGAACAGCCAGCTGTTGCAGCCAGGGCCCATCCTGGGAGTGGGAGGCGCTCTCCCTCCTCCCTTCTGCCCCCACACCCTGTCTGTGTCTCGGTCTCGGTCTGTCTCTTAGTCTCTGTCTCTTCGATTCTCTGTCTCACAGTCTTTCTGCTCCTGTCTCTGTCTTGTCTTTTCCTCTCCCGCCCATCTCTTTTTTCTGAGTTTCTCTTTATTTATATATATATATATTAAGGTCATGATTTTCTAGTAAGTTTTAATCAATAAAATTATTTGTTTGATTTTATAAGCTCAAAAAAATCTAACAATTATCTTGAAATTTAAAAATAATTTATAGCTATTTCAAAAAGGACAAATATAAAATATGTGTATATATACATGCATATGTGTAAAAACATATATATGTACATATATATGTCTCCATATCCTTAGGTAGAGAGAAATAGTTATCTATTTATATCTGTCTCCTTACCCCTCTCTCTCTCTGTCTCTTTTTTCTATCTATCTATATATAAAATCTGTCTATCTCTATCTCTTACATATATCCATAGATATCTGTTTCTCTCTCTCTTTCTGCCTCTTTATATAAATATATGTCTATATCTGTCACATATCTGTCTCTGTCTCTGTCTCTCTATAGGTATATGTAAATATATATGTCTGTGCCCATCTCTGTACCTCTATCTCTATAGATATCTACGGCTCTCTCCTTATCTCTTTCTCTGTATCCCTGTGTCTGTCTCCCTTTGTGTGTGTGTCTCTCCGATTCGCTGCCCGTGTGTGTGTGTGTGTGTGTGTGTGTGTGTGTGCGCACATATATAGAGCAAGCACTCGTCCACCATATATATGTATGTATATGTATATATATATGTCTATATGTGTCTCTGTGTTTCTTTGTCTCTCTTATGTAGATATATTTATATGTCTATATCTCTCTCTATCATCTCTATCTCTAAATATATGTGTGTATGTGTGTGTGTGTGTGTATACATGTCTATCACTGTCTATTTCTTCCTCTCTGTCACTTGGCTATATTTCTGTCTATCCACTGTCTGTCTCTCTCTCTCTCTTTCCTTCTCTCTCTCTGTCTCTCTGTCTCTCTCTTTCTCTCTCTCTCTCCCTCCTGTTTCTGTCTCTGTCTCTCCTTCTCTCTCTTTGTCTTCTCCCCCCCCCCCCTTTTCTCTATATATTTCTGTTTTTCACGGTCTCTTTATTTCTTCCTCTCTTTCTCTTCTCTGTGTCTCTGTTTTTCCCACTCTCCTTATTCACCGTGGCTTTTCCAAAAGCTTTCAGGAAACACAGAATGAGGGACTTGAATAAAGAGTAGCAACAGTAATAGTACATGTATTCTGCAATATTTCAGATAGACAAATGTATGTACAAATATACACAGAGACTACTTTAATACAAGACATACTACTTTAAGCAGCTCGGTCACGTAGGGGAAACGACTCCAAAGTCAGGCAGTCCTGAGTGCAGATCCAGCCCCAGGCACTCACTAGTTGTGTGACCCAAGGCAAGATACTGCTGTTTGCTTTAGTTTCCCCACTTGTAAAATGCAGATAACAGTAACAGCATCTATCTGCCAGGGTTATTTTTAGGATCAAATGAGATAATATTTATAAAATGCTTAGCCCAGTGCCTTGCATACAGCAGGTGCTATATAAAATGCTAGTTATGATTACACAGGAAGAGCCACGTAGTAATTAGTGGATTTTATCCTAGACTTGGAACCAGGGAATTCTGGGTTCAAATTTCCCTTTTGACATCGTGCTACACATGAGACTGTGAACAAGTAACTTAATAGACCCCACCCTTATACGAGGGGACTCGCTTACATACCTACAGAGTGACTCGCCTCAAACACTCTAAGCTCCCAATTCCTCAAACAGCTCCTTCTCGGGAGCTTCTCGTCCATCTCACTTCAGCCACACACGAGACGGTCGTGCCCTTGAGCTTGCCATCAGGCATTTGTGGCTCCGTGTTCACGAATTCTGAAATCTCAGTAACGAGCCACGGTCCACTTGTCTGTCCTGCTCTCTCTGCATTCTCTCACAAAACCCTTCTCTTCACATATACTGTCTGGACCTCCTGGTACCTCTGATACCCATCTTGTCCCCCTGGTGCCTCTGATGCCCACTGGACCCCCTGGTACCTCTGATGCCCATCCCCCTGGTGCCTCTGATGCCCACCTTGCCTCCCTGGTGCCTCTGATGCCCACTGGACCCCCTGGTACCTCTGATGCCCATCTTGTCCCCCTGGTACTTCTGATACCCATCTGGACTCCTTGCTGAAACAGTTCACCTCCACTCTGTCTTTCTTGACTCCTTCACCCCCTTCTTGTAACACTGATTATGCCCAGCCAAGCCTCAGCCTCGGACACCTTCAGAGCTGCCCCCGGGCTCACACGAGCATTCTCACTGGGCCCGTTCCAAAGTCTGGGTACACAGCCCCAGCTGGGTCCTCACCGCTGCCCGGCAAGACTATCATTCCTCCCTCATTTCCCACGAATTCTCTCTCCTCCACTTTCCCTCTTCTGCTTTCGGATGCCCTTTGCCACCCCCTCCTGCTTCACTGCCAGATGCCCCTTTGCCTCTCCCTCCTCCTTCACGGCGTTTCCATGATGAGATGTCACCTCCTTCCCGAGGGTCGCCCCTCTTCGTATTCCCTTCCATCTCCTCCAGCAGATTGCCCGTCCCTTGCCATCCCCACTTTCTCTCTGATCTCCTTCTGTCTACGCACTGCTTCCCGGCTGTTTAGAAACATGCCCCCCCTTGGTCCTTCTGGGCCCCCTCTGTCCCCTGTCAGCTTTGCTGATTCAGCTCCCCGGGCACAGCATCCACAATGGGGGTCTTCATGTCCTGTCTCCCAGTCTCTTCTCGCCCCTCCAACTGTCTGGTTTCCAGCCTCTTCGTTGAGCTAATAAGCCCGTTCTCTCCAAAGCGTTCAATGATCTCTCCACTGCCAAGTCCTAACCCTTCTCCTCCTTCCCCCCTTGGCAGCTTGTGACGCCGTCCATGGCCCTCTTCTCCCTGGCCCGTCATGTCATCTTTCAGGCCATTGTCCTGCCTCGGGGCTCATCCTGCCCTCTCCTGCTGACCCCTCTTCAGCCTTCTTTGCCATTCTTCCTCCAGTCCGGCCCACTAACATCCATGTCCTGGATTCTCTTTTCTTTGCTCTTCATAGGGATCTCCTCAGCTCCCAGGGATTCAGTTCCTTAGGCCAGTGATTCTCAGATCTGCTTCTCCAGATCCCCTCTCTGTGCTGACCTCCGGTTCCAGTCACTTATTGAAAGTGTCCTGTAGACGTTTTAAACTCCATGTGTCCTAAAATGATCTAGTGTCCTCTTCCCAGACTCTCTCCCCTTCTAATGTTCCCTGCTACTCTCGAGGACATCACCATCCTCCTAGGCCCCAGGCTCACAGCTTAGGAGTCATCTCGGACTCCTCACTGTCTCTCAATCTCCCCGTTCCGATGTCTGTCCACTTCCTCTCTGCAGCATCTCTCCACCATGCCCCCTTCTCCCCTGCTTCCACCCTGCTTCAGGCCCTCATCCCTCACCTGTTTCATGTCTCTCCCTGCTCCAACCCCTTCCCCATTTAGTCACCAAAAGGGATTTTCCCAAACTCCAGGTCTGACCTCTCCTACTCAGTAAACTGCAGTGGCTCCCCAGCACCTTCAGGATTAAATACAAAATTCCCCATTTGAGGATTCAGACCCTTCAAAACCCAGTCTCCTCCTACCTGTTCAATCTTCTTGCACCACATGCACAGTCACAGTCACACCCACATATACACTGTCAAGGAAGGCTTCGTGGAGAAGGTAGCACTTAATCTGAACCTTGAAGAGAACTAGAGGCAGAGATGCAAAAAGCACGGGGGCTAGCCTGGGCAAAGTCATGGAGAAGGAGAAGCATGTATAGAAACAGCCCGGCAGCCGGAGGGCTGGGGTTAGTAGAGTTAGCAGAGGGGAGGAAGGTGTGAGATTGGAATCAGATTGTATTATATTCAGTAGAAAACCTTGTCCCTGATCCCTGGAGATAATAGGGAGCCATTGATGCTTCTGGAGCAAAAGTGTGGCAAATGGGCTTCCCATCATATCAGGTAATATAGCCAGACCCGTACTGGGGTCACACAGACACAAATTCACATTTACACATATACATTCACACACTCAGAATATCCAGGCGGGGGATGGAGGCTGTTGCAGTCCAGGCGAGAGGAGATGGGATCTTCATTGCAAATTCACGTCCTTGCCATCCTTTCCCTCATTTTGTCCCCACTGATTCTCTTTCCCACCCTGACTGCCTCCAACCTTTTCCTCCACGCTCCGGCCGCCCACACGGCACCCTCTCAGCCAGCGTCAGGAGCCCTGATTTTATGCATGAGGCAGCTAAGGTACTACGGGGGGAGCAGCCTGCCCAGGCCACACCAATAATGGGTGCCCACATGGGATTTGAAGTCAGAACAGCCGCGCCTCCCCTGTCACCACCTAGCCGAACCCAAGGAGGTTCATGAAATGCCTGGGAGCAGGCCCAGAGAAAGAGGAGAAAGGCCCTTGGACAGTTTGGAGGTTTAACCATGAATAGAGGCAGGGCATGGATGGTCGTATTACAGGGAGAACATTGGTCAGACGGGGAAGAGGAGATCCTGGAAAGATGAGGTATCCCCGATAGCTATACGGTCCAGCAGTAAGGAGCAAGAGATCAAGGAGAAGGACCAAGAAATGCCTTCTGGGTTTAGTAGTAATCATCTTCACCATAGTAACTAATGTTTATATAATACTTACTGTGTGACAAGCACTTCACAATTATTATCTCATCTGATCCTCACAACAAGTCTTAAAGTGTCATTATCATTTTCATTTTTATTGTCATCTGCATTTTACAGATTAGGAAACTGAGGCAGATAGAAATTAAGTGGCTTGCCCAGGATCAACACAATTATTAAGTTTTCCTGTTTCCAGGCCCACCGCTCTATCTCCTGGACCACCAAACTGGAAGTTTGGATAGCCTCGGTTCCCTCATCTGTAAAAGGGGGAAATAGTATCGCCTACCTCAGAAGGATACCATGAGGCTCACATGAGATAATGTATACAAGTTCTTTGCATAATTTAAAGGGCTGTGTAAATATCAATGATTATTTTTTACAATTTTAAATTGATAACTGCATTTCTTTCTCACTAGGATGGTAGGAAATGTGGCTATTAGCCCTGTTTTATGATTGAACACACAAAGATCCACAGTTCAAAGATGTTTACCCAGGATCACCCATTATTATGTCATCAGGGAAGCTAGTGACAGGCCTATAGTCCTTCCATTAGACAAGACAAAAAGACTTGGATTGTTCAAGAAAGAAAGAGAGAGAGAGAGAAGGACGGAAGGAAGGAAGGAAGGAAGGAAGGAAGGAAGGAAAGAAAAGAAAAAGAGAAGAAAAGCAAGAGGAATAGGAGGAGGAGAAAGAATGGAGTCAAGGAAGGAAAGGAAAGAAGGCTTTGTAAGCAAAGATGGTCCCCAGGGGCTGCCCGCTGTTTTGTGGCTCAAGGTTCTGAACTAACCATTTTGGGGGCTAGTGAGATCGCAGAACTGGATGTGGAAAACACATTTTAGTATTTTAGGAAACTGAGTAGTAGGTAATAATAGGATTTGAATCCAGACTTAATAACTCCAATTCCGGTATCCTTTCCACTGGTTCTTAGTCTTAAATTCTATGATCCTTCATCTTCCAGAGGTATTCTCTCTCTGTGTGTCTCTATTTCTTCCTCCCTGTCTTCAGAAGTATATTCTCTCTCATTCATATTCTTTCCCTCCCTCTCTTCTCTTCTTTCTTTCTCTCTCTCTCTCTCTCTCTCTCTCTCTCTCTCTCTCTCTCTCTCTCCTCTTCTCTCTCTCTCTCTCTCTTTCTCTCTCTCTCTCTCTCTCTCTCTCTCTCTCTCTCTCTCTCTCTCTCTCTCTTTCTCCCTCCCTTCCTTTAGTCTCTCTCATTTGCTCTCTTCTCTCTTTTTTTCACTCTTTGTAGCATTCTCTGTTTCCCCACTATTTGGAATTCCTGTTTAGGTCATTCTTGTGTGATCTAGTCAAGGTGCTTTGTGCTTTGTTTTCCGTGTTTTCCTTTACTCCCCTAATCAATTCCGCTCAGAGTATAGGGACCTCCTCTTCCCAAGCTCCCCTGCAATGCTTTCTCACTAGCTCTTATTCCTAGAAAACCCCTAGTGTTTGAAAGAATCAGTGCGCGAGCCATGTGACTCTAACAAGGGGCCCTGGCACGATAGGGTTAACCACTCGGTGGCCTGACAAGGACCCACATCCATAGGAAGCATCCTATTGGATTCCTCCTGGTCCCCCGGAGCAAGGTATGGAGTGATGGCAGGATGCTCTGGGGATGACTGGTTACCCTTTGGTGCCATCTAGGGGGCAAATGGGGATTGGAAAAACATGACTACCCAGGAAAAGAATTTATTTTTTGGGCTGAGAAGAAAACCAAACATTTCCCAAACACACACACACACACACATTATTTTTTTAAAAACCTAGGGTTTTTTTTTTTTTTTTTCCAGAGACTGGAGGCACTTTGACAGTGGGTGCTCTCTACAGAGGGACAGAAAGCCTAAATTTGCAGTTCTCTTCCTGTGTCATTCAGTTTATCTCAGCAAACACTTATTTTGAATAGTATTTTATATTTCCAATTACATGTAAAGATAGTTCATCATTCATTTTTGCAAGATTTTGAGTTCCAATTTTTTTTCTCCCTCCCTTGCCTCTCCCTTCCCCAAAACATTAAACAACCCGATTTAGATTATACGCGTACAATTTTAAACATATTTCCATATTAGTCGTGTTATAAAAGAAAAATCAGAACAAAAAAGCATAAAAAGAACCCAAAAAAGCTGAAAATAGTATGCTTCAATTCGTATTCAGTCTCCATAGTTGATTCTCTGAATATGGAGGGTATTTTCCATCCAAGTCTATTGGAATTGTCTTGGATCGCCATATTGCTGAGAAGAGCTAAGTCTATCATAATTGATCATCACACAATCTTTCTGTTACTTTGTACGGCGTTCTCCTGCCTCTCAGCAGACACTTAAGAAGTGCCTGATATGAATAGATATAGACATGATGTCACAGATAAAATTAGGAATTGAAGGGATTTCTGTATTTTCTGCCTTGATGGATTATGGGAGAGAAATGAGCTGCCAGGATTTTCTTCTCTTCCAGCAATCCCGAGCCCCTCTCTCCCTGTCCCATCATCCTGTCCTCCACCACTCCAAAAGACTATAGTCCAAAAAAACCAGAAAAAAATCAAAATAAACCCAGACAGGGAAGTTTTCAAATCTTAAGTTCTGGCTTCATCTACTAAACTGTCCCTGGTTCTGAGATTTCAGGTAAAAGGAAGGGAAGGAAATAAGCATTTATTAAGTACCTGTGATATATGAGGCACTTTAGAAATACGATTTCATTTGATCCTCACAATAATCCTGAGAGGAAGGAAATGCTATTATTATCCCCAAAGCTAAGTGACTTTCCCGGAACCACCTAGCTAGTTGAGTGTCCGAGGACAGAGTTTTTTCCCTCCCTCTTTCAGGCTGCCATCTAGCTAGTACATATAAAAATAGAATATTTCCAATAAATTCAGGAAATTTGTAGACGTTTCTCAGAAGAACATTTTTGAGCACCTACTGTGTGTTATTGGGGCTGTATAAATATGTCAGTTTTGTGAAGTTAGCTTGGGCGTGAGGTGGTGGTCCCAGTTCACAGAGGTAGAATCACAGCCCAGAGGCTAAAGATAGCTTGTGGCCTCGAGCCTCTGGACTGATCGTTCCATCTCATTAAAGCACGCTGCCAACTGCCGATGGGTCTCACTGGGGGACGGCTAGCCACATCCCCCCGGTCTGTCATCCCCACATCTGCCTCCGTTGATCTCCCGCCCCTTTGTCTCCCTCTGCGAATGCAGGAGCTCAATAAGAAGAGGACGCAGAAGGAGATGGAGCACGCCATGCTGATCCGGCACGACGAGTCGACGCGGGAGCTGGAGTACAGGCAGCTGCACACGCTGCAGAAGCTCCGCATGGACCTGATCCGCCTGCAGCACCAGACCGAGCTGGAGAACCAGCTGGAGTACAACAAGAGGCGCGAGCGGGAGCTGCACCGGAAACACGTCATGGAGCTTCGGCAGCAGCCCAAGAACCTCAAGGTACGGCGGCTGGCGGGGGAGGATGTCCAAGGGGCCTGCCCAGAGCCCGGAGAGCTGCCCCTCACATGTAGCTGGAGCCACCAGAGGCAGCCCTTGAACCCGGCACTTTCTGGTTCTGAATGGCTCACTAGCCACTGCACCACCCTGCCTTTCACGGGCAGAGGAAGGGACCGAATAACCTCTCCAGTGGTCTTCGAGCCTTGTAAAGTATCTTCTTCAGGGCCTTTCTTCCAGTTCCAACCACTGACTTCCAGTTTGCTTGAGGGGAAAACTCAAACTCTTATCTTTGGCATCTAAAGCCCTTTCAAAGAGTTCTTTCCAGATTTCATAGTGTTCTCAATCAAATGAGTTAACAAGAATAAAACAAACCCTCGAGCACTTTGTTCAAGTCATATCCATGTCTATACTTATAAGTATTTACATGTGTACACACACACACACACATATATATATGTGTGTTATATAGAGAGATAATTGTAGAGTTAGATACAGATAAAAATCAGGGAGGTAGAGGATGGACAGTCATGTTCAAGAATAGCTATGGAATAGTCACGGACATGGATGTGCAATAGCTCTGGACAGTCGTGTTCAAGAATAATATGGTTATAATGTGCAGTGTGCAAAGAAAAGTGTAGACGAATAGATGGATGGTTGTATAAATGGGGCACAGAGGGATGGATAGATAGGTAAATGAGTGAGAGATAGCTAGACATAGATTAATTTAGGGATGGATAGATGATTGATTTAGGAATGGAAGGATGGATGGATAGATGGGTGAGTGGGTAGATGGAGAATAAATGGGTGGACAGAGGAATAGATAGGGATTGGGTTAGATAGATGATTGATAGCCAGAGGGACAGATTGATTTGGGGATAGATGATTGATTGATTTAGGAATAAATAAATGGGTGGATGAATCAAGAGATGGAGAAGAGAGAGGGAGAATGCAAGCCTGCACTGAGATCTCTCTTAGCCAGATGGATAGAGAGATGAGCGGATGGATGGATGATGGATAGACTGATATATCAATTAGATGAATAGATACATACATTTTATAGATATACATACACATACACATGTGCTCTCTTTTCCTGATTATTATCTCTGAACAGGACTGTCCCTCTCCCACCTCCAGGGCTTAGCACAGGCCAGCTAGGGCCTAGAATGTGCCCCCTCCCCACTGCCATCCTCTAAAGACCCAAGCTTTCTTCAGAGTCCCACACTGACACCTTCCCGGAGTCCCCCAGTTACAGTATCTCCCTGCACAATTACTTTGTGTTTCTCTTTCTGGACGTGGTCTATTTTGAGAGCCAGCCTTAAAGCCAGACCTGGGTCAAGTCCTGCCTCTGACACGCAGTGACTTTGTCACTTCATCTCTTGTCACAGACCCAAAAGGGCCAGCCGCTGGTGGTAGAGGGAGTTCCCTCATCCCAGGTTCTCAGTGCCCATGAAAGTCTCTGTGACCTGGTTATATCCCCCCAGAGCACATCAGCTCCTTGAAGGCAGGGGCTGCTCTATCCTATCTCTGTCTCCCCAGCACCGCAGCCAGGATCAGGCGCAGAATCAGCCCTCAATAGCTTCTGTTTTTATAGCACTTTAAGGTTTACAAAGTTTGCCTGTCTTACTCTATTTAATCCTCACAAGTAACTCTGTGAAGTAAGTGCTGTTACTGAGCCCATTTTGCAGATGAGAGAACTGAGGCAGACCAAAATGAAGTGACTTTCTCAGAAACCCACAGCTAGTGTTTGTACATTTGACACTGCTGGGGTAGACAACCTGATGCTCACTTATAATATTTCACATATATGAAGTGTTTTCATAATGAGAACTCCATTTTGACTACAATCAAGAGATAGGATTCAGGTAGTGTCCATTGATGGCCCAGTTTTTGTAATATATCTTGGTGCTCTGTTTGCTAGGGAAACAGAGTCATAATTGGGCAATTCATTTTTATGCAGCTTAAGTTCAAAATTCTTTGTCCAATCCATTTAATTTATTTAAAACAAAATTTTTCTATAATTATCATAAACATGTCGTATTTTTTCATCTGTCAGAGTACCACACACTGGATCGTCAACCATCACTTCCATCAATAAGCACCTACTGTGTGTCAAGTACTATGCTAAACACTCAGGATACAGAGACAATCAATCAGTTATCACTTGTTTAGCACTAGTATATAGGGCTAAAGACAGAGGATACAAAGAATGATGCTTAATTAAGGAGCTCGGATTCTTATGGGGGAAACAGCAATTCTATTTTTGCTTTTGTTTGTATCTTTTGGGCTTAAAACACAGTGCCCTGGCACATAGTAGGGTCTCAATAAGCACTTTTGACTTGACGACTATGTAAATAAGTATTTATTTTGCACAGAAGCAAAAGAAATGCTCCTCATTGCTTTAGTTCATCCATAAAAGCCAAAGTCTGATGTAGCTACTCTTGATTTACTCCTTATGTCTCTTCTGCCATCTTTCCACACAGGCCATGGAGATGCAGATCAAGAAGCAGTTTCAGGACACTTGCAAAGTCCAGACCAAACAGTATAAAGCACTCAAGAATCACCAGTTGGAAGTTACTCCAAAGAATGAGCACAAAACAATCTTGAAGACACTGAAAGATGAGCAGACAAGGAAACTGGCCATTTTGGCAGAACAGTATGAGCAGAGTATTAATGAAATGATGGCCTCTCAAGCGGTAAGCATTTACCACACTTCAGGAAAATATTCCAAAATGGAATGGTCTTTCCAGACTCCCAGATCCCACAACTCTCAGAAGTTGGCGAATAGCTTCAAGCCGCGTATTTACTATCTAGTCATTGGGATAACTGGGACGAAGGTGGCGGTGTGTTCGACAAGACTAACGATCTGACAGAAAGCCAGACCCAGAGCATGGATCTCGGTTGTCTCATCTGTAAAATGGGAGAGATCAATTCACTGATCCGTTAATATCTAAGGTTCTTTCGATTTCTGTGACACATGGTACCAGTTGGGCATTTGCTTAAGGCTGCTTTTTAATGTAGACCAGGGAAAACGATAACTCCATAACGTGGTAACTACGTAGTCATTATCCTCTTGCCAGCAGGTACTCCAAGGGTAAAAATGCCCTCCCTAATAATCACCTTTAAAGTACGGTGATACAGCCCAAAGAATAAGGCTCTGTTCAGTAACACGTGCTTTTCTCCCATTCATTACGCCACAGGGGAAACTTCCTATTCTGCTTGTTCCATAATCCCATCGGTGGCAAAACTCCCTCTGTTGTGCAATGTGCCAACTCATCCATGCCCTCTCCTAGGCGGTTTTTGTCTAAAACATCATAAAACCTTCAGTTGCCCGACATCCCGAAGTCTTCCACTACTAATTTTTTTTAATTTTGTGGAAACCAGTACATTTGACTTGTCTGTGTGAGAGCTCCTGCTCTAAAACTGCCCTATATTTTTTTCAATAGTGCCCAGCCCTTGAAATCTTCTGTGTCTATTTGCTGGATAGGAGACTGTTTATGTCTATTCCATATCTTTCCGTTGTCTTTTTGGTGACCTGAAATTTTGCTTCTTCAGAGAACATAGCGTCCCTTGATAAAAGTTCCTAGGGCATCCTTAGAGCATGCAGGGGTTTTTTTAAGTGCTTGGGTAGCAGGAAACAGCTGGAAATCACTTAAATACTGTCATTTCCCAAATAGAATCTGCCGTTCCCTGCTCTTCCTATTCAATTCTGGACCCACTTTGGGCATCTGCAGTGCCTATTGAAGATCTATATACCAATGGCCTAAATGATCAGTTATCTGTCCATCTAACCACAGGTCATAATCTGGGAAATGGGTATTCTTTTTCTCCTTGGTTTTTCTGGTATGCCCAGCCAGACCCATCTCTTTTGCAATGTTTCGGTCCAATGTTCCCAGTAAATAGGAACATCTGTACAATCCCACACTCTAGAGCAGAGCTGTCAAATTCGCAGCCAACACGAATAGCTAGAGCCAGGCACTGAGTGTAACTGGGAAATAAATAAAAACACAGTACAATGTGATATACATTTGTGGTTTACAAAGTCAGGATGCAGCTAGTGGAATCCATTCCTGTTTGAATTTGACCCCACTGCTCTAGAACCGAAGTCCTTCATCTTTCTAGAGTCATGGGTCCCTTTGACAATCTAGAGAAGTCTGAGTCTTCATTGACGTTCACAGAACTCAAGTTAAGAACCCCTGTTCTTTGTGGAATCCCTCTTCCATCTGCCATCTTCCATGATAGTAGTGAGCACTTTTGGCAGAGATGTGTCGTTTATGTCTCATTTGATCGTTAAGAATCTGAGGATGATTGAGCAGATCTAAGAAGTTGCAGCTTCTAGTGGATCTTGTATGATGTTGCCACATGTGTGAGAGATGCTCACTGAAGGAGATCAGATTCACTGTTTGCTCAGTGTTATGAGATAGTGGGCATTTCTTTAGTATTTGACTTGGGCTTCCCCTCCGACCCTCAAATTATAAGATTCCGTGATCTTAAGAAACCAAATATTTTTTTTTAAATCAACAAATATTAGACCAAATGGGATTTTATATTCTTTCTACCTCACGGCAAACTGTGTGGTTGTGAAGCTATCTATTATCTGCTAGCGAGAATTATCTCCGAAAACCTACCTGCTCCTTTCTCTTATTTCCAGTGTTTGCAAGTTTATTTTTGGAAAAAAAATTTAAGAGATAAGAAAGCAAGAATAGAGATTGCCAATTGCTTATATTATTTTGGTTGCCTTTTTGGGGGTAATAATAAAAATACCCTTTATAATCTTTTGCATTCTCAAAGAATTTTGCCCTCTTTGAGATTTCTTGAAAATGGACTCCCTGAAAGCTCTCTCCTCCAACCCAGATCTTCTCTGCATGTCTGTGTCTGAAGTCTTTGCAGCTTCATTTTCTTGAGGGTTTTTTCTTTTCTTGAGAAGGAATGAAGGGTTCGAAGCCAGATGTGTTCAGCCCCTGTTTGCTCATAGTAAGATTCAATCACTAGAGAAATATCACTTTTTATTAGTCGGTCATCCACCATCCACTTTCATCTATAATGGGGATGATGGGGAACTGTTCTTATTACCAGCTTTGTGCAGACTCATCTTCCCTTCCACTGCTTTGTACCGCGTGGCGAGGCAATGTTGTTCAGAATTTCCCCTTGCCTTCCTCCTTAATCTTTTGTAGATGAGTTTACATTCACACTCAGACTTGTCCTTGGCTGTCTTAGCTTTTCGAGGTGACTTGTTCGTTGGCGAGAGAGGTCCCTGGGTTCTTTTATATTCCTTGTGTATCCATAAATTCAACCAAAGTTTCAGCAAACATTATGTGCCGGGCGATGGCACAGGATCTTGAGATTCAGCGATGTCGCTGAAATGGTCCTTTCTCGTTCCCAAGTAAGTAAAGGCAAGATAATTTCAGGAAATCGGGTGGGTGAGGGAAAGCTTCATGGCGCCGACCTTCAAAGGTAAGAATTCTGGGAAACGTAGATAAGATGTCAAGCACGAGAGATCCTCTTGCCAGCAGGTACTCCAAGGGTAAAAATGCCCTCCCTAATAATCACCTTTAAAGTACGGTGATACAGCCCAAAGAATAAGGCTCTGTTCAGTAACACGTGCTTTTCTCCCATTCATTACGCCACAGGGGAAACTTCCTATTCTGCTTGTTCCATAATCCCATCGGTGGCAAAACTCCCTCTGTTGTGCAATGTGCCAACTCATCCATGCCCTCTCCTAGGCGGTTTTTGTCTAAAACATCATAAAACCTTCAGTTGCCCGACATCCCGAAGTCTTCCACTACTAATTTTTTTTAATTTTGTGGAAACCAGTACATTTGACTTGTCTGTGTGAGAGCTCCTGCTCTAAAACTGCCCTATATTTTTTTCAATAGTGCCCAGCCCTTGAAATCTTCTGTGTCTATTTGCTGGATAGGAGACTGTTTATGTCTATTCCATATCTTTCCGTTGTCTTTTTGGTGATCTGAAATTTTGCTTCTTCAGAGAACATGGCGTCCCTTGATAAAAGTTCCTAGGGCATCCTTAGAGCATGCAGGGGTTTTTTTAAGTGCTTGGGTAGCAGGAAACAGCTGGAAATCACTTAAATACTGTCATTTCCCAAATAGAATCTGCCATTCCCTGCTCTTCCTATTCAATTCTGGACCACTTTGGGCATCTGCAGTGCCTATTGAAGATCTATATACCAATGGCCTAAATGATCAGTTATCTGTCCATCTAACCACAGGTCATAATCTGGGAAATGGGTATTCTTTTTCTCCTTGGTTTTTCTGGTATGCCCAGCCAGACCCATCTCTTTTGCAATGTTTCGGTCCAATGTTCCCAGTAAATAGGAACATCTGTACAATCCCACACTCTAGAGCAGAGCTGTCAAATTCGCAGCCAACACGAATAGCTAGAGCCAGGCACTGAGTGTAACTGGGAAATAAATAAAAACACAGTACAATGTGATATACATTTGTGGTTTACAAAGTCAGGATGCAGCTAGTGGAATCCATTCCTGTTTGAATTTGACCCCACTGCTCTAGAACCGAAGTCCTTCATCTTTCTAGAGTCATGGGTCCCTTTGACAATCTAGAGAAGTGTGAGTCTTCATTGACGTTCACAGAACTCAAGTTAAGAACCCCTGTTCTTTGTGGAATCCCTCTTCCATCTGCCATCTTCCATGACAGTAGTGAGCACTTTTGGCAGAGATGTGTCGTTTATGTCTCATTTGATCGTTAAGAATCTGAGGGTGATTGAGCAGATCTAAGAAGTTGCAGCTTCTAGTGGATCTTGTATGATGTTGCCACATGTGTGAGAGATGCTCACTGAAGGAGATCAGATTCACTGTTTGCTCAGTGTTATGAGATAGTGGGCATTTCTTTAGTGTTTTTAAATCAACAAATATTAGACCAAATGGGATTTTATATTCTTTCTACCTCACGGCAAACTGTGTGGTTGTGAAGCTATCTATTATCTGCTAGCGAGAATTATCTCCGAAAACCTACCTGCTCCTTTCTCTTATTTCCAGTGTTTGCAAGTTTATTTTTGGAAAAAAAATTTAAGAGATAAGAAAGCAAGAATAGAGATTGCCAATTGCTTATATTATTTCGGTTGCCTTTTTGGGGGTAATAATAAAAATACCCTTTATAATCTTTTGCGTTCTCAAAGAATTTTGCCCTCTTTGAGATTTCTTGAAAATGGACTCCCTGAAAGCTCTCTCCTCCAACCCAGATCTTCTCTGCATGTCTGTGTCTGAAGTCTTTGCAGCTTCATTTTCTTGAGGGTTCTTTTCTCTTCTTGAGAAGGAATGAAGGGTTAGAAGCCAGATGTGTTCAGCCCCCGTTTGCTCATAGTAAGATTCAATCACTAGAGAAATATCACTTTTTATTAGTCGGTCATCCACCATCCAGTTCCGTCTATAAATGGGGATGATGGGGAACTGTTCTTATTACAAGCTTTGTGCAGCCTCGTCTTCCCTTCCACTGCTTTGTACCGCGCGGCGAGGCAACGTTGTTCAGAATCTCCCCTTGCCTTCCTCCTTAATCTTTTGTAGATGAGTTTACATTCGCACTCAGACTTGTCCTTGGCTGTCTTAGCTTTTCGAGGTGACTTGTTCGTTGGCGAGAGAGGTCCCTGGGTTCTTTTATATTCCTTGTGTATCCATAAATTCAACCAAAGTTTCAGCAAACATTATGTGCCGGGCGATGGCACAGGATCTTGAGATTCAGCGATGTCGCTGAAATGGTCCTTTCTCGTTCCCAAGTAAGTAAAGGCAAGATAATTTCAGGAAATCGGGTGGGTGAGGGAAAGCTTCATGGCGCCGACCTTCAAAGGTAAGAATTCTGGGAAACGTAGATAAGATGTCAAGCACGAGAGACGTTGTCGGCACATTTGGAGGCAGGAAATGAAATGTTGCGTCTGTGGGACTGGACGGGAGAAAGGAGTGGAGAGCGCGTGACAAGGAACTGGGGGAGATAAGTGGAGGAAGGGAGTGGGGGTCTCACCGAGGAGGGAAGGGAGGAGGGCATCCAAGGATCAAGACTTCGCTCTGATTTCACCATCAGCTCAAGGGGGAGGCTTTGAGCAGAAGGCCGGGGGTGGGAGTGGGAGGCGGCCGTTCGGGCCTTGGAGTCACTGATAGGTTGGAGAGCATCCGGGAGTCTGCTGTAGCCCGCTAGCGGGAAGAGCCCTGGGCCTGGAGGCAAAAAGTTTGCACCAAGGTTTGAACCTCATAGTAGCTATGAAACCTTGGAGCTCTGGGTCCCTAACCTAGAAAATGAAGATAACCAGGACTTCTGGTAGCTCCCCGACGGTTACTGTGACACTCAAGATGGGAAATAAAAGCGCAGATTGATGACGAGCGCACTGAGACTTTGGGGACGCCCCATAGAAGTGTTTGGGCCCGGCGTAGCCCCGCCCCCGTGGCAGTTATCACTGCTGTGAGTATCTTTACCGTCGTTCTCTTGGAAGCTGGGTCTGGGGGACCCGATTAGCAGAAGGAGAACCTTGAAGACGAGAGACAGGTTTCAGTATAATGATCCAAGGGAGAGAGAAGAAGCTCCTGGAGCACTGTGGGAAAAGAGACGGGGACAGTGGCGAGAGATGGAGCAAGCCTATGGGGGGAGGGAGGGGGAACGGATCCAAGCGGGGACTGAATCTAACCTTGGCTCCACTGGAAAGTCTCCGTGATGGAGCGTCGCTTCCCAAGGGCTCATTCTCCTCGGCGTTAGTTAGCTCTCCCACAGTTAGGAAGGTTTTCTGTACCTCTCTACCAGTTCTGTCTGCCCGATTCCTAGTTCTCTTCCCTGGGGCCAGAGGGCAAAGCTAACCCCTTAAAGGGCCTCCAAGAAGCCCCGGCCAAGGCAAAGTAGCAAGCAGGCACTAAGCACCTAATATTCTGTGCTGAGGGGCAGCTTGGGGGCACATGGCCAGAGCACCTGCCCGGGTGCTCGAGAAAGAGAGAGACAGAGAGACAGAGAGAGATGGAGAGAGACAGAAACAGAGAGACAGAGAGATAGAAACAGAGAGAGACAGAGAGACAGAGAGAGATGGAGAGAGAGAGAGACAGAAACAGAGACAGAGAGAGAGACAGAGAGAGAGAGAAAGTGCTCAGTATATATATTCTGGGGGTCCTCCTTTTAAAAATGAAGTTCTGGAAGGAAATGAGCAATCAGAAGGGGCTACAGGCCCAGCAGCTTCTGGGGCAAGAAGGCTTCTGGAACCAAACCCAGAAGGAAAGCAGAGTCTCCGTTTCTGGGGCTACATATCCCCAGGTCCTTCAGTCGGCCGTCCCCTGGCGGAGGCCCCTCAGCATCCTGGCCGCAGGTCTCCAGGACAGTAATAATGACGGCATTGAAACCCCCCGGAGCTTGTGAAACAGCTGGTTCTGCTTCCCCACGACCCCGGGAGGAGGCTGTTTGAGCCCCGTTTTGCAGAGGAGGACTCTGGGACAGACTCGCCGACACGTCTGAGGCTGGGACTCCGGGCCAGGGCTCTGCCTGTTGTGCCACCAGCCGCCCGCACCGTGGCCGGAAGCGCTCTGCCCCGCGGGGCTTCCCAGACATGATCTGGCCGGCGCAGAGGGCAGAGGGACCGTCAGTCCCTAACCTCGGTCGGTCCTGCTGCAACGCAGCCCGAAGTCGTGCCCCGGCGGAGGCTGCCCCGTCCCAGCCTCCGAGAGGCCCAGACTTTTCCCTGGGGGGAGCCGGCGTCTAGCTTCCCAGCTTGTCCCCCTGAAGCGCTTCTTGGAGCCAAAGCTTTGCGTTGATCCGGTTTCCCTGAGAGTCCGTAGTGGGAGCAGCCGGCGAGCGGGCGGAGACGGAGGGGACGGGACCGGGGGGAGCCCTCGGGGAGCACGGATCCAGCACCTCTGCGGCCGGCGAGCGGACGGAGACCGAGGGGACGGGATTGGGGGGAGCCCTTGGGGAGCACAGATCCAGCACCTCTGCGGCCGGCGAGCGGGCGGAGACGGAGGGGACGGGACCGGGGGGAGCCCTCGGGGAGCACGGATCCAGCACCTCTGCGGCCGGCGAGCGGACGGAGACCGAGGGGACGGGATTGGGGGGAGCCCTTGGGGAGCACAGATCCAGCACCTCTGCGGCCGGCGAGCGGGCGGAGACCGAGGGGACGGGACCGGGGGAGCCCTCGGGGAGCACGGATCCAGCACCTCTGCGGCCGGCGCTGGGCGAAGTACTGAAAAGCAAAAAAGGCAGAAGCCGGGCCCTGACGGGGGGCAGAAGTCGGACCCGTGGAAAGGGCAGGGGCAGAGGGAAAGCTGGGCCGTAGGACCGGAAAGGGGAGCATGGGGCTCAGTGCGGTCATGGCTGACAGGGAGAGCCGGTTGTCGGCCCAGGGCAAGGGGAGGTGCTGCCCTGAAAGCGGAGGGCTGGCAGACTGAGGGGTCGTGGAGATTTCTGAGGGATGGCGGCTTATCTAATGTCTCCGAGAAGGAGGGCAGAGGGAGAAATGAGGAAGACGGAGTCAGATGCTGGACTCCAGGACGGGGGAAAATGGCCTCGAAACTGGTCGTGTGGCAGCAGCCAAGACAGAGCCACTTCAGAGGAGGAGAGAGTGCGGGGATGGCGGCAGGGGGAGTTCTAGAAGGGAAACACAAGGAGTGAGCCCGCTCCCCTCTCCCTGGGGCCTGGAGTCGGTGTGTGGGAGAAAACAGGCCGCCCGAGAGAGACAGGCCGGAAGGCCGAGTACTTGGGGGAGAATCCCGCTTCTAGAAGCTCCAGAAGATGAGAGGGTGGGAGGAAGTGATCAAGGCTCAAGGGGAGGTTATTTTTATTATTGTTCTTAATTATAGGTTTGTTTTTTCCCAAATCCACAAAAATCCACCTTTCTCCTTCCCACCCTAACCTTCCCTCCACAAAGTGAGAACAAAAGAAAAAGAAAACTGCCTTTAGAAATGTCTCATTTTGCACTCAGAGTCCTCACCTCTCTCCCTCCTGAAGGTGAATGGTATATTTCATCATGAATTCTCTGGAAGTGTGACAGGCCATGACACCCAATTCCGAGTTTCTAATGCTCTCAAAATTGTCTTTATCCTATTGTTGTAATTGTACAATTTTTCCTCTTTGTTCTATTCCCTTTCACCTCTGCACCAGTTCTTACAAGTCTCTTGAGACTTCTCTGATATCAGCCCCTTCAGGATTTCTTCTTTTTTCCCCCCTGAGGCAAGTGGGAGTAAGTGACTTGCCCAGGGTCACACAGCTAGGAGGCATTAAGTGTCTGAGGCTGGATTTGAACTCAGGTCCTCCTGCCCTTCATGATGCCTTATCTCTTGTACTATATAAACTATAATTTCTGCATTCCCCAGTTAACGGGCATCCTCTCAGATTCCCTTTGCCCCCCTCAAAAAGAGCTATATTTTCCCACATATTTAGAGACTATTTGCTTAAGACTAATTTCTTCCACTAATTCTTCTCCCTTCTTTTCTTCCATTTCCCTGTTGAGAAAGATATACTTTATTTCCAACTCTATATGTATTTATCCTCTTCTCTTCTTTAACCCGTTCAGAGAAGAGCAAGGATCAAATGTGGGCCATTTCTGTCCTCCCCCAATCTCCTTGTTTGTATGAATATCTGCTTGGATACTGACTTCTCTGGGGGGGTTGCTTAATGATAGAGAAGGGTTTCCTTCCTGCATGATGGAATGGGAGGGCAATAAAGGTGTGGAATAGAACAGGATGGGGCAGTGGGTAGAGATGAAAGAAACAAAACAAAATAGGGAAAAGGGATATTCTTGTTGGAGAAATGACCATTCTGAATGAAGGAGATAACCCAGAGAACCAGTAGATCGGAGTACCCCGGGCCTTCTGGGCTTCTGTGATCACTGAGTATAGAATCAATTGGAAGAGACCCATTGGCTCCCACAGCTTGTCACCCCAAACAATGGCTCTGTGGAGCTGAAAGTCAGTCAGAAGCATTTGTGAAGCTCTTACCGTGTTCCAGGCATTATGCTAAGACCTGGAGATTAAAGCAAAGCAAACACCAAAAAATAGCCCCTGGCTTCATGGAGCTTACAATCTAATGCAGGAGACAACATGGGGAAAAATGTAAGACATTTATAAGAAAGAGAGCGGGGAGAGGGACAGAGAAAGTAATAGGACTATAGAAGGGAGTTAGGATTTAGCTTACTCTGTAGTAGAAATGGGAGTTGATTTAAGGGAAGGCTCTCATGGGGTGGGGGACAGGGAGGGTGAAATGCTTCCTAGAGAAGGTGGGTTTGAGCTGAGTCTCAAAGGAAGCCGGGAGACAGAGGTGAGGAGCAAGAGTGTTCCGGGCACTGGGGACGGCCAGTGAAAATATAGTCAGAGGATGGAGTGTTGCATCATGGAACAGCGAGGAGACCAGTGTAGCTTTAACCTTAGGGAAGAGAGAAAAGTGTAAGAAAACTGGAGAAGTAGGGATGGAGCCGGTTATGAAGAGCTTTAAATTTCAGCCAGATGAGCTTTTATGTTTGATCCTTGAGGCAATAAGCAGCCACCGGAAGTCACTGAGTAGTGAGTGACACAGTCGGACATGCTTTAGGAGAATCAGTCTGACAGCCGAGCGGAGGATGGACTGGAGAGGGGAGAGCTGGGAAAGCAGCCCCACCCGCGGGCAGTTAATAGTCCAGACAGGAGTGCGAGCTTGAGAGTGGTAGCAGTGTCGGGGGAGAGAAGGGGGCACGTATGAGAGATATTATGAGGATCGAATCAACAAGGCTTGGCGATAGATTGGGTATAAAGGTTGGAAGGGGTGGGGGGCTCTAAGGAATAAGGAGTCGAGAATGACACCGAAATTGTGAGCCTGGGTGACTGGGAGGGTGACAATACCCATGATGGTGTATAGCTATATAGATATAGAATAGAAAATAGATATAGAAAGGTTGGGTAATACAGAGTTCTGGTTAGAACTTACTGAGTTTAAGATGTCTATGGGATGTCCAGTTCAAGATATTCAAGAGGCAGTTGGTACTGTACGGTGATAGCTCATCAAAGACATGTGGCTTATATACGTAGAGCTGGGAATTATTTGCATAAGGATGATAAACTCACGGGAACTGATAGAGGCAGAAATTAAAGACGGCAGCCGTTTGATTCTAGAATGACTCCTACATTAGTTGTCCTGTTGCTCTAAGGAAGACATCGTTTATTTATTTTTTTTTTTTGTGATGTTCAGTGCCTACCATGGCCAAAAAGTCAAGGCTTCTGAGTAACCTGGAAGCCTTTGGTCTCTTGGGTTGTTTAATATCAAATTATAGTTTCCAACATAACTTTCACCACCTTCTTCTGGGCCCACTTTTGCATTGAAGGCCCCAAGCTCAGTGTTTGATTCAGTGTCAGTGTTGAGAAGGTCTTTGTTGTAGATTTGCTTTGAACAGTTATTAGAACACAAAGATGGTCTCGTCACCTGTGCTCATCGTGTATAAACCCTATAAAGTAAGGGGTCCGTGCTTGAAATTATACTTCTTGTTAACTTTTGATCACTAGATGCAACCAGTTCTTGTATATCCAGGCCTCGATTAATATGACTAATTAATCCCCAGAAGTGATCACATTACTATATTGGACGGGAGCCAGTTACCCTATTTTATATAATTATAACTTTAAATTTGGTGAATCTGAATACTTGCGACCATTTCCAAGGATGGATACATTTTTCACACTAATCAGGACCTATAGAGAACCTGTAAGCTGTCCTTCTATTTAATAACAATTTATTTGCCTTCTAATTTTAATTATTACAAAAGAATATCCAGATGGATAGGATTTATTTCATCTTCACCATCACTAACATTTATATGATGCTAACAGTATTTAAGGCACTGTACTAAGAATTTATAATTATTAGCTCATTCAATAATAATAATAGCTAACACTTACATAGATTTTACTACATACCAGGCACTTTGTTAAGAACTTTATAATTATTATCTTATTAAATAATAATAGTTAACATTTGTAGAGCGCATGGGGTGTCAAAAATAAAAGCAAAATAGAGCGTGCCCTCAAGGAGCATACATTTAATAAGGGGAGAAAACATGTATATAGAGAGAGATATACAAAATATATGGATTTGGGAGAAGTGGGGAACAGTCATAAAGGAAATCTTCATGTAAAAGGTGTAGTAGAACTGATTCTTTAGGAATCTTCAGAGGTGGGAATGATGTGTGAGAGCATTCAAAGTAGGTTCAAGATCTGAGAAAAACCCCAGAAAAAGGGGAAAAGTACCAAATAGGAGGAACAGGAAGAAATCCAGTTTGACCTTGCAGTGAAGGGAATGACGTATAATAGGCCTGGAAAGGAAAGCTGAGGCCAGATTGTGAAGAGATTTAATGCTTAGAAAGTTTTGTTGTTGTAGCAAAACTGAATCCACGCCCCTCCCTTCTCTCTCTCTCTCTCTCTCTCTCTCTCTCTCTCTCTCTCCCCTTTGGGACTGATCTCTGCGACCACCTACTCCAACCCACACTGGAACATGAGGTCCCTCTTCTGCAACAGTGTCCTTGATAAGGCCTTGGGGGACCTCCCCACCTCCCCCGCCCAGCACATTTTTGCAAAGCTCTAATTGTCAGGAAGTCTTTGGGGTTCCCCCCCTTATATCAGCCTGAAACCTGCCTGCATTTTCTTTTTTTCTTTTTTTTTTTTTTTTTTTTTTTAAATTTTTTTATTTAATAATTACATTATATTTACACTCATTTCTGTTCCGATTTTTTTTTTTCCCCTCCCTCCCTCCACCTCCTCCCCTAGATGGCAAGCAGTCCTTTATATGTTGGATATGTTGCAGTATATCCTAGATACAATATATGTTTGCAGAACCGAACAGTTCTCTTGTTGCGTAGGGAGAATTGGATTCAGAAGGTATAAATAATCCGGGAAGAAAAACAAAAATGCAGATAGTTCACATTCGTTTCCCAGTGTTCTTTCTTTGGGTGTAGCTGCTTCTGTCCGTCATTTATCAATTGAAACTCAGGTCTCTTTGTCAAAGAAATCCACTTCCATCAAAATATGTCCTCATACAATATCGTTGTCGAAGTGTATAATGATCTCCTGGTTCTGCTCATTTCACTTAGCATCAGTTCATGTAGGTCTCTCCAAGCCTCTCTGTATTCATCCTGCTGGTCATTTCTTACAGAACAATAATATTCCATAATATTCACATACCACAATTTATTCAGCCATTCTCCAATTGATGGGCATCCATTCAATTTCCAGTTTCTGGCCACTACAAACAGGGCTGCTACAAACATTTTGGCACATACAGGTCCCTTTCCCTTCTTTAGTATTTCTTTGGGATATAAGCCCAATAGAAACACTGCTGGATCAAAGGGTATGCACAATTTGATAATTTTTTGGGCATAATTCCAGATTGCTCTCCAGAATGGTTGGATTCGTTCACAACTCCACCAACAATGCATTAGTGTCCCAGTTTTCCCGCATCCCCTCCAACATTCATCATTATTTTTTCCTGTCATCTTAGCCAATCTGACAGGTGTGTAGTGGTATCTCAGAGTTGTCTTAATTTGCATTTCTCTGATCAATAGTGATTTGGAACACTCTTTCATATGAGTGGTAATAGTTTCAATCTCATCCTCTGAAAATTGTCTGTTCATATCCTTTGACCATTTATCAATTGGAGAATGGCTTGATTTCTTATAAATTTGAGTCAGTTCTCTATATATTTTGGAAATGAGGCCTTTATCAGAACCTTTAACTGTGAAAATGTTTTCCCAGTTTGTTGCTTCCCTTCTAATCTTGTTTGCATTAGTTTTATTTGTACAAAGGCTTTTTAATTTGATGTAATCGAAATTTTCTATTCTGTGATCAGTAATGGTCTCTAGTTCATCTTTGGTCACAAATTTCTTTCTCCTCCACAAGTCTGAGAGATAAACTATTCTATGTTCCTCTAATTTATTTATAATCTCGTTCTTTATGCCTAGGTCATAGACCCATTTTGATCTTATCTTGGTATATGGTGTTAAGTGTGGGTCCATGCCTAATTTCTGCCATACTAATTTCCAATTATCCCAGCAGTTTTTATCAAATAATGAATTCTTTTCCCAGAAGTTAGGGGCTTTGGGTTTGTCAAACACTAGATTGCTATAGTTGACTATTCTGTCTTGTGAGCCTAGCCTTTTCCACTGATCCACTAATCTATTTCTTAGCCAATACCAAATGGTTTTGGTGACTGCTGCTTTATAATATAATTTTAGATCAGGTACAGCTAACCTGCCTGCATTTTCTCTTCCCCAGGCACAAACCCCCATTTCCTTTCTCCCTACTTGGTATGGTCTTGAGACTCCTGGCCATCCTCCTCTGGTCACTAGTCTGTTGGCGTCCTTCCCAAAGCCACGGCTGCCCAGCAGCCCCCGGATGCAAACGCTCGGCCTCTCGTGAGGGGGCTTTCAGTGGCCCTCATTCTCTGGGTCGCCGTGTCACGCTGCTGTGTCACCCTGGCTTTTCCATCCACCAGAATCTCCTGGTCCTTTTCACACAAATCACTGCTCAGGCCGCGCCTCACTTAGTGTAAAGCCCATTTCTGAACCCAGGAGTGGGTCCAAGGTCCTAGCCTGTGCATCCTGGTGAGAAGATCCAGTCCTGGGCTGTCCTTCTCTTTGGTGCAGACTGTAAGCGTGTCACCTACAACTTTACCCAGAAAATGCTCCGTGATTTCATCAGGGTGGGAGCTCCCCTCTGCCATGCAGACAAAACCTATAGCGGTCATCTTCCACTTCACTCCCTGCATTTCCTACGTCCTCCAGCATCACTGGTCCTCCTGCAGGTCCTGCTCCATCTCCCACCTCACTGACCTGTGTCTCTCATGCCTAAAATACTCTGCCCTTCACTTCTGCCCTTCATTTTCCTCGAGCTTCTCACCCTACCCACCCACCCCCTGGCACCTTCCTCTATAGATCTGTGAATACGTCTAAGTAGAGGGCATATCTATATTTATAAATCTTTGTGTAGAGAGAATATGTATAGAAAGATAGAGCGATAGACAGGAAAAACAAATGGATAGAGAAGCAGATAGGCAGGCACATAGATGGACAGATGGAAGGACAGGCAGACAGATAGAATAGATAGATAGATAGATATGGATGGACAAACAACAGACAGACCGACTAGACAGATACTTGAACATATGATAGAAGGACAGGAGAGAAAGAGACTCTCCTATGTACCTATGTATCTAACATGTTGCCTCCTCCATTAGAATGTGAGTTCTTTGTGAGCAGGGATCATGTCTGTCTTTCTTTGTAACTCCAAAGTCAGCATATAATAAGTGCTTTAAAAGTGTTTATCAATTCATTCAATGGGTAGTATCTGTCCCTTCCATATAAAGGATTGCACCCGATGTGCTGGAGCCTTCTCGGTTCTTGGTTCACTTTGCAGAGAGACCAGCGACTTTGTGATTCTCCCTAGTTCTTGCTTGTCTTGCCCAGACATTGCTTTGCTGAAATCCTTCACGCCGCTTCTTCAGAATCCCATGTTTGTCACGTGTTACCCGAGTTACTGAGAAATACTAAGCATTGCTTGGCCAAGCACAGGATCCCTGGGGGTCTCCACCGGTGTCCTCCCACCAAGTTGGCGCGGAACCGTGGATGGGCACTCTTTCGGTCCAGCCATTCAACTCCTTCCCGACCCACCTGCCTAGGCCGTTGCCCGGCCCGTCTGTTCTCCACTTGTCCAGGACAAGCCTATCCTAAAGCCTAGTTAACCTATATCTATGTTATTCCTTGTATATCCTAGTTTGGAGACTCAAAAAGAAAAAAAGAAAGGTTAGTCTGCCATGTTCTACACTTGCTGCAACTAGCCTGGCTCTATGTAATCACCTCTTCTTTTTTTAAATGTCCAGTAGTCGTCCCTTTCATAATAGTTGTAGGATTTTAATCATAGTTAAAATCTACCTTACCTAGCGGGCATTTTGAAAACTCGACTTTTTTGCAAATTTATTCATTCAATATGTTTTTGTAAGTATCTACTATATGAAAGATCGTGTACTAAACACTGACTATGCAAAGACAAAAAAGAAAAAAGCATATCTGTCCTCCAAGTGTTATCATTATTATTACTAGTTAAGTAATGATCACAATAGCTCAAGCAGGTGTGGCTGTGTAGCACTATTAGGCTTGTAAGCATTTCACAATTATTATTTAATCCTCACAACAACCCTGTAAGGTTTTATTATCCCCATTTTACAGTTAGGGAAACAGAGGCTAATGGAAATTAAATGGCTTGCTCAGGGTCACACAGGATTTGACTTCCTAACGCCAAGTCTAATACTCTATTCACTGAACCAAGAAAATACATTTAAACCTAAATGAATACAGTATAATTTGAGTTAAGAGAGAGAACATCAACACTAGGGAATCAGAAAAGACTTCCTGTGGGAGGTGACACTTTAGATGAGTGTGACAGGGAATTAAGGGATCCGAGAGGCAGAGGCAAGGCTCAAGCCGTCCCAGGTGTGTAGACAATTTGTGCAAAGTCATGGAGGCGGGAGCCGTCGGTAAGCCAGTTGGGCCGAAACAAAGAAGCAAACCAGTCTGGAGCTGGCAAGGGCTTTGAGGGCAAGGCTGAAGAAATCTGTTTAATCCTTGACACCTCAAGGAGGCACCTAAGCCCCAAGCCAGTTTGCTCACTCAGTAATCACATCTACCAGTTCTTTCAGTGCTTTATGGTGTGTCCCATAATCCAGCCAAGCTGGGCTGCTTTCCGTCCCACCCCGATGCCCTGCCCTCGGCCTTCACGGCTGTGCCCTCTGCCCATCGTTGCAACAGCCCGGGCCTTCACCTCCACTGCGGAGAGTCTCTCCCTTCTCAGATGAGAGCCCCAGCCTCCCAGGACGCCGACCAGATATTCTAAGCGTTTCCTCTAGTTCCCCACATAGAAGTTCCCACTTAACTGCATTAAACGTGCCCTTCGGACCCCACTGCCATTCCCTTCAGTTCTCATCCCTCTCTCCTCCCTTCCTCAGCCAAGATTTCCCTCTCTCTACTTCCTTTTCCCTCTTCGCAATCCTTTGCAATATGGCTCCCAACTTCACCACATAAATGACGCTCCTCTTTACAAAGTTACTAGTAATCATTTAAATGCCAGATCTAATGACCTTTTCTCTCTTTTTAAAAAATAGGTATTGATTTTAGATAGTCTTTTTTTTTTTTTTTGAGTCCCAAATTCTCTCTTCCTGCCCTTTCCCCACCTACAGAGAAGGCAGGTTATAAGCTATCAATTATACATGTAAATCCTCCTAAACATATTTCCATTTTAACTATAATGCCACAAAAATAAAGGGAGAAAACTATATCTCGATCTGCACTCATAGTTTATCAGTTCTCTCTTTCTGGAGGTAGATGACATTTTTCATCATGGGTCCTTTGGAATAGTCTTGGGTCACCCTATTGATAAGAGTAGCTAAGTCTTTGACAGTTGATCATCATTTCAACATTACTATTTCTGTATATAGTGATCTCCTAGTTCTGTTCATTTCACTTTACATCAATTCATTTAGGTCTTCCTTGTCATTTCTTAAAGCACAAGAGTATTCCATCACATTCATATACCATAGCTTGTTCAGTATTCTCCAACTGATGGGCATCCACTCAATTTCCATTTCTTTGGCACCATAGAAAAAAAATGTTGTTATATTTTTCTACATATAGGTCTTTTGAATATTCTTTTTCTTTTCTTTTCTTTTCTTTTTTCTGAGGTAATTGGGATTAAGTGACTTGCCCAGGGTCACACAGGCAGAAGTGTTAAGTGTTTGAGGCCAAATTTGAACTCAGGTCCTCCTGACTTCAGGGCTGGTTCTCTATCCACTGTACCACCTAGCTGTCCCCCCTACATATAGGTCTTTTTTCTTTTTCTTTGATCTCCTTGAACCTGTAATGTTGGATTAAAAGGTATAAACAGTTTTATAACTCTTTGGGGATAATTCCAGGTTATTTTCTGGAATAGTTGGACAACTCCATCAAAAATTTATTTGTGTGTGCATATTTTCCCCAACCCAGCATTTTTCACTTCTGATAAATGTGAAGTGATATCTCACAGTTGTTTTGTCTCTCCTTTTTAGTAATAATTTAGAGCATAGGACTATATAAATATATATAGTTTTCCTATAACTATAACTTTGATCTCTTTTTCTGAAGCTGCCATTTCATGTCCATTAAATGGAATGCCTCTTATTTTTATAAATTTGACTCAGTTCCCCATATATTTGAGCAAAGAGGTCTTTATCAGAGAAACCTGGCTTAAAAAAATGTGGTGTCATTTCATTGTCTATGATACCTTTTATCAAAATAGTTTCTCTGATTCTCTCTTTTAATTAGATCTATTTTTACTTTTGCTTTGTCTTGAGATCCTGATTGCTATTCCTGCCTTTTTTTCCTTCATCTCAAGCATAATAAATTCTGCTAAATCTCTTTATTTTAACTTTATATGTGTCTTTTTCAAGTGTGTCTCTTGTAAACATCTGGTTTCTATTCCATTCCACTATCTGCTCCCATTTTATAGGTGAGTTCATCTCATTTACATTCAGTTGTGGTTACTAAAAGTGCATTTCCCTTCATCTTATTTTCTTCTGTTTCTTTTCTTTTTATCCTATCCCTTTTCTAAAGGCTGTTTTGTCTCTGATCTTTCCTAATCTTTCTTTGCTTTTAAACCCACCACCCCTTTCTCTCATCCCTTTCCCCTCCTATTTCCTTGTTGGATAAGATAGATTTTTATACCCAAGTGAGTATGATGATTATATATATAAAATATTGTATCTCTATCTACAAATATGTGTATGTGTATTCTTTTCTCTTTGAACTAATTCTGATGAGAGTGGGGCCTTCCATCACCCGCCATTGACCTCTCCTCTCAAAACTCTTGTGTGCCCTCTTTTATGTAATATGTAATTACATACATAATTATATAATGTGTTATATAATCCCTTCTCCTAGCAAACTCCTCCTTTCTCACTCCTATTTCATTTGACATCATCCCAAGATAACTGACTCACACTTATGCCCTCGATCTTTGTAGACTACTTCTAAATGACAATAATCATAAAGTTCTTAGGAAATATCTTAGGAATTATCCTAATATTAATTAGGAATAATTATGTGTAATTTTCCCATATAGGAATGTAAATAGTTTAACCCTACTGAATTTCTTATGTTTTTTCTCTATTATGTGCCCTTTGAATCTCTGTTTGAATATCGTATTTTCTGCTCGATTCTGGTCTTTTCATCAGGAATGCTTCAGAGTTCTCTATTTTGTTAAATATCCATTTTTCCCCCTGAAGGATTATACTATTTTCCTGGGCGAGTTATTCTTGGTTGTAATCCTTGCTCCTTTGCCTTCTGGAATATTATATCCAAATCTTTTACTCCTTTATCTTGGAAGCTGCTAAATCTTATGTGATCCTGATTGTGACTATAGTTTTCTTGGGAGTTTTCATTTTGGGATCCTTCAGAAGGGACTGGTGGTTTCTTTCAAGTCCTATTTTAACTTCTGGATCTGAGATACAGAGACAGTTTTCCTTTATAATTTTTGAGGTATGATGTGTAGGCTTTTTTTTGATCATGGCTTTCAGGTAGTCCAATAATTATTAAATTACCTTTGCTCAATCTATTTTCCAGGTCAGTTGTTTTTCTGATGAGATATTTCATATTTTCTTCTGTTTTTTCCATTCTTTTGACTGTTTTATTGTTCCTTAATGTCTCATGGAGTCATTAATTTCTACTTGCTCAATTCTAATTTTTAAGGTATTATTATATTCTTCATTGAGCTTTTGTAGCTCTTTTACCATTAGACCAATTCTGGTTTTTAAGGTGTTGTTTTCTTTAGCATTTTTGGTGCCTTTTTTGCCAAATTGTTATTCTCTTTTCATAATTTTATTTCATCATTCTCTTTCCCAGTTTTTCCTCTGTCGCTCTTCTCTCTTTCTCTTCTAGGAATTCTCAGTGGGCTTGTGCCCTGTTAGCATGTTTCTCTGAGGCTTTGGTTTAGGGGTTTTCACAGTTATATGTTCTGAGTATCTCTTGGTCTTTTTATGGTCAATTCTTTTTGGTTATTGACTCACTTTTCCCAGCCCACTTCTTGACTTGAATTTAATGTTAAAATTGGACTCTGCTCAATTGGGAGTAGGGAGGCACTCTCTCCTGTAATGGTGTCCCTTTCAGCCACTCTCTCCTCTCTGAGTTTCATGACTCCGGCTTTCCTTCTGTCTGAATGCTGGATTTGGACTGAGAAGGCCTGGGTTCCAAACTCTGTATGTAAACAAGGAGACTGGCCTAGAAAAACCTCTCAGGTCCCTTCCAGCTCCCTGGAACTTATTTACAAAGCAGGTCAGGACCAACTGGGCCACGAGGTTCTGGAGATGCTATTATTGCCCCAAACCCTCCATGGAACTCTGGATGAGAAGCCCTTGCCCCTTCATCCCGAACCAGTTCCATCCTCAGGAAATTCAGGACAGAATTCCACATGAGTATGAAGAAGAATTAAGCAGGAAGTGATTTAAAATCACCTTGGATACAGAGCGGCCATTTCCTTGTAGACACTAAATGTCTGCGACGTCCTCCCCCTCAAGTCCCCACAAGAGGCACGGGCTGACCCTTTTTTTACTCTTACTTTGGCAATTAGAGACACTGGGTGAAGCAGGAGGCAAGTGGCAGGGGAGGCAGGGGTGGCAGGGGAGGCAGGGGCGGCAGGGGCTCGCCTTTCTAGCCCAAGGCTGCCTGAGCAGCCTCAGGAGGGGGCATCAGTCAATGGGGATACCTCGCAGCCTTTTCCCAGAATGCTTTTAAATGCATCAGATAAAATGCAGGATTACAAAGTACGATAAAAATGATAATAATAAAAAAGTTTAAGCTCATAGAATCCAGGTTAAGAAGTCCCCAATCTCTCCTAAGAGCCAACCACCAGCAGACTGTAGTGTTTGCTGTGTCTGTGTTAAATGGGGCGGTGTAGTGGTTAGAGCCCTGACCCTGGAGTCTGACGCTGCCTCAGTTTCCTCAACTGTAAAATGAGAATGGAAGCAATTCTGTCCCAGATCTGTTGGATCGCATGAGATGTTTCCAAAGAGCTTAGCAAAATACCTAGCACAGAGTAGGAGCTACATAAATGCTAGTTATAATAATAATAACTATTATTATTATTATTATACCTGCATCAGACCAAGGGACTTCCGGGCGTGCTGGAATCTTCCACAGTGTCCCCAGGGCTGCTGCTGGCCCACTCCCCGGTCTGCGGCCTTGTGCTCGGCCCTCGGCGTAAGCACTGACGCCAGGGGCCGCTGGCTGGACACCCAAGGCCGGGCTCGGCCCACTGTCTCTCACGTGTCCCCTTGGCTTACATCGGCGCAGGGAGTTTTCACAGAAGGAATCTTTACCTTGAAGAACTCCCAGGGTCAGACAAAAAGAAAAGAAAACAAAAAATGAGTCTTACCCCACATGACTGGATGCCGAGGGAGGCCCGGTGGAAAATTCCCACCAGGAAGCCGAGTCCTCGGGCCCCTGCGTTGGCGGAAGAAGCGGGCGCTGGCGAGGTAGCTCAGCGTTGCCCCGAGTGCGGTGTAGAAGAGCGGCCGGGTTTGCGGCGGGGAAGCGCGGGCTCTGGCACATCTGTCCTGTGTGAACTTGAACGAGATGTTTTCTGCCTTTGGCCTCAGTTTCCCTGTCTGTAAAATGAAGGGGTCTGACTAACGGTTTGCTAGATTTGCTTCTGGCTCAAAATCCTGTGGTCCTAAGTTCTTCTTCAATTCAATTTGACTAAAATTTATTTTTAAGAACGCTTTTGCCTCCAGCCCTCCCCTGCTCAGGTTGAGGGCAGTGTCCAGCCTCGGGCCTCAGCCCTAAAGCAGCGGGGGAAGCCCCTGCCAGGTCCGAGAAGCCCCCAATCTAGGACTCTGATACCAGCTCCCTTTTCGCCTCTTTGGGGCTCTGTGGAATGGCTCCGCCGGGCCCTCTCAGCCCCCCCCCCCCCTTCAGCACAAAATGAGAATTCCCAGTGGGTCGGTTCTGTCCCCCCTGTGGGCCAGGGACCCGAGGCAGGCTAACTGCCTCAGAAAGCTCCCGGTCTGGGGGGAGGGGAGGGGGCGTGGAACAAGCCAAGGCCTGGGCCCGTGCTGAGGCTGCTCGGCCTTCTCTGCCCCACAGTTGAGGCTGGACGAGGCCCAGGAAGCCGAGTGCCAGGCCCTAAGGCTGCAGCTACAGCAGGAGATGGAGCTGCTCAACGCCTACCAGAGCAAAATCAAGATGCAGACGGAGGCCCAGCACGAGCGCGAGCTCCAGAAGCTGGAGCAGAGAGTGTCTCTTCGGAGGGCACATCTTGAGCAAAAGGTAGGTGGTCTGGGGGCTGCTTCTCCCAGGGAAACCAGAAAGGCCGCCAGGCCCCGGGCTGAGGGGGGGGACGCTCGGGCTCCCGGGCCTTGAGGGAGGACGCTTGGGCTCCCGGACCTTGAGGGGGGACGCTTGGGCTCCCGGGCCTTGAGGGAGGATGCTTGGGCTCCCGGGCCTTGCGGGGGGACGCTTGGGCTCCCGGCTCCCTGTGGTGTGAGCTGGACCTGTTTGCTCACCTGTGGGACCTGGGGAAACTCCAAGGGGGCTCTGAGGTCCCTTCCGGCCTAGGCCCGTTCCCTCTGGACAATGATGGCCTGGGAGGGCCCTTTGGGCTCAGGTCCCCGCTTGACCGACCGGGGCTGGGGAGGGGGGTCCTGCCGGGAACTGGGGCAACCCGGCCTGCAAGACCCCAAGGCCCTTATCTGTTGCAGATTGAAGAGGAGCTGGCCGCCCTTCAGAAGGAACGCAGTGAGAGGATCAAGTTTCTGTTGGAAAGACAAGAGCGTGAGATTGAAACTTTTGACATGGAGAGCCTTCGAATGGGATTTGGGAATTTGGTTACATTAGATTACCCTAAGGAGGACTATAGATGAGATTAAATTTTTTTGCCATTTACAAAAAAAAAAAAAAAAAAAACGAAAAAAGAAAATTAAAATCCTGCAAAACCACATTCCCCATTGGAACGGGCGTCGCTCTCGCTCTCTCTCTCTCTTACTCTTACTGACATTGTGTCGGACTAGTGCCTGTACATTCTTACTCCATCAGGGGCCCCTTCCTCCCCCGTGTCAAGTTTCAGTGCTGGCCACCCCCCGGGCCACTCTTTTATCCATAGTACGTCACAGTATTGATGTGATTATAAAATGTTTCAGTGAAAACTTTGGAGACAGTTTTAACAAAACCAACCGACCAACAAATGATTTTTTTAAAGTGGATGTATGTTTCTTTAAAGCAATCACTCATTACCACCAAACCTATGAAAGTCAAGCAAAAAATATATATATTTACATATATATATAGATATATGAATATATCTATATATATAAAATAATGAAAAAAAAATTCTAAATGCCAAGGGGGAGAGAGACACAATATCCGCAGCCTTACACCTTAAATAGCTGCTGCATTCTTCTTTCTTTCCTTTTCTTTCTTTTCTTTTTCTTTTTCTTTTTTGTTTTTTTTTTTTTCGGGTATTTATTCATCAGGAATTTAAAAAACAAAGTTTTATTAAAGATTGAGAAATTTGATACATTTTACAGAATCTAATTGTGATGTACATATCAGTGGTGACATATTAATTACTTTTTTGGGGATTGGGGTGGGGAGGGGGGGGCGGGCGGGGGGGCGGGGCAGAGATATTGTGATTTTTAAGAACCTGCTGGCAAGGGTTTCGCTTGCCTTCAGCATATTCTGATTGTATCATAATCATTTTCTGCTGTTGCAGAGAATGTGAATACATTTAAAAAGCTCACAGATTCCCAGTAGCACAAATTGGGCTTAAGCAAATCGTGTATTTTGTGTATAGAAGGAATTTAAGGAGAGGTATGACTTATTTTCATATTGTATTTTAACTGTTTCTCTGATCAAATTTTTTTACTTCCTCCTCCTCGTCCTCTTCCTCCCCCCCCACCCTTTTCCACTTCAATATTTGGAATCCAACACTGTCTCTCAAACAAATGACCTTGATCTTTTTTTCTTTCTATCTCCTTCCCCCGCCTCCCATTACCCCCCAATCCCATCTCTCGGTCATAAATATTACATTATTCACACTTTCAAACTGTGTATTTTCTTACAATAAAAAACGGTTTAAAAGAAATGCTTTACTTCTTTTGCATGCACTTTAAAAAACAAACAAAAAAACCCTTTTCAGGTTCCAAGGAAGAGCATGATAACTGTCAGAGCTTTTAATTATATTTGTAAATAAAAGTGTTCATCACAACGTCTCGCTGTGTCATTGGAGCAGGTTTTGCTTGGAGCTTGTCCTTGAGGGGGGCGGGGGGGGCACATCCCAAAGTGAGAAGAGTCCCTCGCCACCTTCTAGAGAAACGGGGGCATTGTCGGGGGTTTCCCGCTCCCCGAGTGGCATGGAGCACGGTCGCTGGGTCAGCCCAGTTCTCTGGGACCCGGAGCAAGGGCAGGAGTCGGGCAGGCTGTGCCCTGGGGAACCCGGAGATGGGGGGAACGCCCGGCTCCGAGGGCCCGGCCTAGCTCAGCCCCCACACTGGGCGCCTGCACGGAGGCCGGAGGGAGAGCCAGAGCCCAGGTAAGCGGGGACTCGGCGTCGGGCCGGGCGGGGCTTCCTGGGCCCTGCCTCCCCTTGTCTCCGGCCTTCTGCCCCGAAGCCTCACGAATGGGAGAGCCCGCATCTGCCTCGGTCTCCCCCTCTGTAACCGAAGAGGGTTCGTAAACTTCCGGAGGTGCGAGGGTAAAGCAGGGCGCAGAAAGAGCCCATTGCCCGGGAGGATGTTCTCTGTGTTCCGGGAGGGAAAGAAAAGAGATCTTGGCCTTTTCTAACTAGGCTGCAGGCGTTGGACTGGACGCTGCCGAAGTTCCAGACAAGCCCAGCGCTCGGGGAGGAGGGCAGTGCCAGCCTCGGGCCTTATCGGGCCGCCCTGAGACCCCGCGGGCTCCCCCTCCAGTCAGGTGCTGATGCTGGGCCGGGCCCAGTCCTGGAACCCCTGCGAGTGCCCCGAGCCAGCCCCGCCCCCCCAGGGGGCTCTAGGAGTCTGCGGGTGGGGATCTTCCTGGGGAAGGGTTCCCTCTGAAGGAGGTCCCGGGAGGGCCGCTTCCGGCCCTTCCGAATGCTCCTGACCCCTCCCTGGCCTCCGGCCCTCCGGGACCTGTCGGTACCGAGCTGCCCCGGGGGCCTGGGCGAGCCCAAGGCTGGGGTCTTCTCCTGGGGCCCAAGGACCCGGGAAAGTTTTCTGCTTCCGGAACTGGGCCCCTTGCTAATCCAATGCTGTGCTCCATCTCATGCATTAAGGACAGGATTCTGGGGGGAGAGGGGGCCCGCTCCCGGGGCAGGGGATCCCCCAGGTCCTCACTCCTTCCCCCGGCTGACTCTGCCATCCGTCCCATGCCCGGGGGGCGCCGTGCTGTTCTGGGGAGGTCGTGCTGTTCTGGGGGGTGCTGTTGCGGGGGGTGCTGTTGCGGGGGGGGGGGGATCATGCTGTGTCGGGGGGGGGGGGGCGGTGTCGTGCTGTGCCAGGGGATACCATACTGTGCCGGGGGGCGGGCAGAGGAAGCAGGAGCTCAGAACGTTGCCGGCCCTTGAAGCTCCCGCTCCCTAACGGCGTCCCCGCCCGTGCTTGGCCAGTGACCGACAGGACCCCGCCGACCGGCCCGGGCTGCTTGGGCCCTGCTGAGAGGAAGGCCCGGCCCCGGCGCCCCCCCTCCCGCCCATTGTAGCCGGACGGGGCTCGGTCCAGTGTCCCCGCAGGTCAGCCCCTGAGCGGCTAAGAGCAGGCGTCACGGCCGAGGCGGAATCACAGCGAACTTTATTTCCTTCAAACTCTTGTTGTCCAGGGCTCAGAGGGGCCCCCGGAGCCTCGGTCAGGGACGGGCACTGAGGAGCGGCCCGCTCTGGGCCTGTGGCCCCGTCCGGAAGCTGACAGAACTCGGTGTGAGGTCTGCAGGACCGGGGCCCTCGCTGACAGGCCCCGCAGTGAGCAGGTGCGGGTCCCACTCCTGCCGGTCCCGGCCCCTCGGGCCCCCCTCTCTGGGCCCCAGAGCAGAGCTGGAGATCCAAGCTCCCGGGGCCCTCTGGCCTCTTGGGGACCGAAGCCTTAAATGAATGAAGAGGCCCTGGAAGAGAACCTGGGAGGGAGTCGTGTGATGCACATTTATTAAGCTCCTACTGAATGTCAGACTGCAGTCGGGCCTGAGCGGGGCGCCTGGGAAGGATCTCAGGCCGCTGCGCTGGGAGCACCTCTGGGAAAGGGGAGCACTAATCCCGGGTCAGAACCCCGGGGGGGGGGGGGCGGCACCTGGCTGAGGGTTTACACCCGGTGACCCCCCGCAGAGCCTTCTTACACAAACCAAGGAAACGCAACCAGACTTCCGCCGTTGTTTGGGGCTGGTTTGCTACAAGGCAAATTAAAGGTTTCCTTCTGACTCCCGGCCCCCCCCCAGACCCCCCAGTTCTGTTCAGGATTAGCAGAGGCCGTAATGAAGCAACCTGAGCAGCCCGGCCTGCGGCAGCATGTGTGGGCACAGGGTGCCCGGGGCTTCCGGGCCTGCAGGAACCGAGCCCTCCGAGGGCGACGCCCTCGGGATGTCCCACGGGTTTGGGCAGCTCCTCCATCCTGCCAGAGCAGGGAAGCTCCTCCAGGAGGGAGCCTGGCAGTGCCTGTGTGCAGCAGTCCCTCAGTAAGCGCAGGCCAAGGGAAGGACGGCCTCAGGTCCAAGGGCTTGGGCTGGGATGCCAGCTCTGCAACAGCAACCAGTGTGACCTTGGGCCCCAGCCTCAACTGGGAAGAGGTGGGACGCTGACCTTGACCTCGGAATTGAAGACGCTCAGGGGGAGGGGACTAGATCTCCCCCTCCTTTTGTAGAGGATGTGAGGGCCCAATATCCCACAAGCAGAGCTCAGGGCCAGGAGATGGGGTGAGCCCTTCCAACCAGAGTGCCCCCCTTGGCCAGGAGCCCCGCTTCATCCAGACCCCCTCCCACAGACCCCCCCCCAACCAAACCCCCCCCTCAGTCAGGAGCCCCTCCCCTGTGGCCTTCTAACCCAACCCCATGTGGACAGGGAGACGAGTGACTAGTCCAGATTCACACAAGGCCCTGGATGCTGCCCCTGAGGCGGCCCCTTTCTGGCTTCCTGTAAAGAATCGTGAGAACCCCCCACCCCAGGCCCATGAGACCCCGGCACCAGCTGCAGCATCACTAAGAACCAGGAGCCAGGTTATTCTAGTCCATTTTTTTTATTCAACAATAAGCAAACAGCAGAATTAAACAAATGTTGGTAAGTCAACTCCTTACAACCACAAAGATCAGCAGATTCAACACCAAAATGTGAGCACAACAAACAACTCGAACCCAAAACGTGGACACGGTGGCCACGAGCGCCCAACTGGGGGGATGTGGAGGGGAGGGGAGTTCAGCAATGCCCCCCACCTTCCAGCTACAAATGAGACCCCCAAACAGCTTCCCAGGAAATAAGAGGTCAAAGGTGGGTTTAAATCGGCTTCAATTCTTTTTAAATGACATGCTGGCCAAGAACCCCTTGATCTGCTTCTTTTGGAAGAGAAAACTTCCCATGAAAAAGGATCTTGGACCTTCCAGATTCCAGTTCTGTCCATTAACATACCAGAAGAAAAGAATGGGGCAACAGGAACAGGAAGCACAGGCAGAGGAAGCTAGGGGCTTCTTTCCAGATTATTTTTTTTTTCTCCCCCAGGATGCTACAAATCAAACCATGACTTTCACTAACATCGACTCCCTCCCCCTCCCATTTGCTAACACACTAAGCCAGCAAGTCCCCTCCCCCACTAGAAAGACCGTGCCAGTTGATGCCCAAACAAATGGCACCTATGGAAATAGGGGGGGGGCATCTGCTCCCATCGCCCGGGGAGGGGTCACCCCATGACAGGGCCCTACTTCCCGGCCAGCTGCTCGTACAGCCGGGGCACGTAATCATCCCATTCGGCCTGGTAGCACGAGCCGGCTATGGGGGGCCCCAGCTTGTACTTGTTCCGGAAGGCGGCCACCTTGAACTTGCCGCGGTGGTCCCCAGAACGGTTGGACAGGATCCGTTCATCGCACTTGAGTGGCCCACTCTGCTCATAAACCAGCCACACGTAGCGGTGAAGACCTGGGGAAAAGCAGAGGGCACAGTGGGCACGGCTGTCAGTGCCAAACCACGCCCCCGTGGGGCCCCGCCGACTCTTCTTCATTTCCCCCTCCAGGGTCCCTGCCAGGCTGTGCCCAGGGTGCTGGGCTGGCAGGTTTCTTAATGAGAGCACGCTGCCCGCTTGTGAGAATGGCCCTTCCCTGTGGGGAGACACGAACGGATCCCGGGAGATGCCCCCCTCCAGGTGCCCAGCTGTGCCAGGCGCGGCAGACTCGTGTCAGCGGTCACCCAGGAAGATGCCCTTCCTGATGCCGGCCGGGCAACCATCTGTTCCCCAGACAGGCTGGCTCCGTGGGGGAAAGCAGCCGCTGCTGCTGCCTGGCTCCCAGCCCCGCTTCATGCTCAGGGCCCCAGGTAATGACCGCGAACAAGGCTTCTTCACCCTGAGTATCCCGGGGTCCTTGGGGTCTGGGAGGCTGAGGGACAGGCCCCTTTTCAGAAATGTGTTTAAGTGAATAAAAACACCCTGGATTCCCAAGGCAGCTCCTTCACTTCACTAAAGAAGTCCTTTTAGTCTATCCCAGCTGGGGGGTTCCCTGAAATCCCTCCACAGCCGCCATGAGGGTTTGGGAGTAAAGGCTTCTTGGAGCCCAGCTTAAGCAAAGCAGGATGAAAACGCAAGTGCTTTACAAACAGCAACTGCTCCATCCTCGCCCTTCTCAAGCCTGGCCCAAAGTGCACCGTGCTAAACTTGGGCAGGGGTCTTGTAGCCCGCGGTCATCTTCAATACTGGGGGATCCCCAGACCCACCAAACACCCAGAGAGCACAAACCCTGCCCATGGGGCTCACTGCCTGAGCCCGGCCACAAACCCCAGGCACAGAGCCTGCCCGAGCTCTCAAGGGGGGAAGAGCCAGCCCTTCAGGGAGCTTCTGCAGGAGCCAAAATGCAGAGATCATGGCCAGGGAATAGCAAGAGCAAGAGCCTCCAGCTGCCCCCCAGGACCCCCAGCCTCGGCTCCATCCCTGCCTGCTTGAGTTGGGCGCCTGCTCCCATGCACTGACAAACCGAGGTGGTGCCAGAGTGGCCAGGCCAGGCCGAGGGGGGCTCAGAGCCGGGCCCTTGGAAGGAGCGGGGGACGGAGAGACAGCTGTCACCAAGGAGGATGCCTGATGCAGGAAGCCTGGGAAAAACCAGAGCTCCTTCAGCCAGAGGACGAGGAGTCAGTCCCACCTTGGGTGACTTGCCAGCTCCCCCAGACTCTGGGCTGGTTTCATCAGGTGTGAAAGAGGGGAAGGGCTGAACCTGCAGCCAGGCCTGGCCCTGGAGGCTCTGGGGGAGGAGGAGGGGGAACCCAAGCAGAGCTGCCTCTCCCCCCTCAGAACATCAGCTCCTCCCGGGCAGGTCTCCCTACTAGCACACAGGAAGGGGGCACAAAGGGGGCCCTTGGGACAGGCCAGCTTGAGACCCCAACTCCCCCGTGAGCCCCAATCTCTCCTTAGTACCAGGCCACGGGAGCACAGGGGGGAGGGGGGCTCCGACTCTCAGCAGCTGCATCCGTGGCTTCCTTGCACCCACTCTGACACACTGCACTCGGAGGGCCCCCAGCTCCTCCTCCAGGTGGCGCACTCAGCTTGGCCCCGGGCTCACCTGTTCCCTTGGGTGGGCCGGAGCCCACGTAATCCGAGAGGACGGTCCCGCTGCTGATGTCGCTGCCTTTCATGTTGACCACCAGGAAATGGTGCCATTCCCTGCAGGGGGAAAGAGGGGTCAGAACCCCAGGATTCTCCAGGCCACGCCCACCCTGCAGCAGACTCTCTGGCCCAGGAAAGGCCCCCCAGCAGCCCAGGCAGGAGCCACCAGGCCAGAGGAGGGGGCCCGACTCCCAGGGCCGGCACTGCAGCTTTCCGCTGGGGGCCTCTCTGGGTCACAGGAGCCTCGAGCTGGAAGGGCTGCAGGGGGACACCTGCTCTCCCGTCTCCATGGCCACCAGGCCCAGCCATACTTTGCCAAGGGCTTCCAGGCGACCTTCCGAGACTAGGTCCCCTTCCCCCGCCCAGTCCCCAGGGACTTTGTCCAAGGCCAGTCAGGGCCCGTCTGCCCATGGGCAAAAGGTGGGTGGGGTGCCCGGATCAGAGGGCGGAGGGCAAGCTGGTGACCTCTCCCTCAGCAGGTAACCACGGGCATTGCGGGAGGCGGGCACGTGGCTCATGGCAGGCCAGACGAGGGGAGAGGGGAGCAGAAGGAAACAGGCCAGCCCGCACTTCTAATGTTACCCAGTGACTATCCTGTTTGTCAGAAAAGCCAACTGAGCATCAGGGAGGCGCTTTTGTGGGAAAAAACACAAAAATTCAGCGGGTAACAGGGGCCAGCTTTAGCCCAGTGATCCTGTGCATCCCATGCCAGCCGATCCTCCACTTCCTCATCTGTGACATGGGCACAACAGCCTTTCCAAGAGTTCCAACTCAGGGAGAAAGCCCAAGTTCTGGATCCCCAACCCCATTTGGCAGCTGAAGAGAGCCTAGGTGATCTGCCAGGGCGGGGTCACCCCATCGGAGGCTGTCGGCATCTGCACCCAGGCTGCCAGAACAGGCCCCGCTCCCACTAAAGTGCCGCCACCATCTTGTTTCTGAGGACCGGTCCGAAGGGGTCCGGGGGCCATTCCAAGGACAGCAGTGTCTCCCAAGGCTCCGGCGCTCCTGACTAGCACCTATGCCCCACCCCTTCCCGACTCACCGGAACTTGGGGTCCTTCCTGCTGGGGGCATCTGGGTCGGTGAGGACCAGGGTGTAGAGCTTCGAGGGGTCACAGCCCTGCCAATCGATGCTGATGGGGCGGCCCTTCACCTGCAGGGAGACAGCGGGGAAGTGTTGTGAGGTAGCTGGGGGAAGGGAGAATCCCCTGAGCTCTCCGGCAATGCTGTGGGATCCCACATGATGATGCCCCACCAAGAACCAGGAAAGTGGGGGTGTCCCGGCTGCTGTCACAGCCCCCAGAGCTGCCCCGAGCACGCAGAGAAGCTGGCCTTTCCTCGCTCTGAGGAAAAGAGCAGGGGCTGGGCTGTTTCAGTGACCTTTGCAAACCTAGCACCTGTAAGGTGCTTAACAAATGCCTGCTGACAGCAGCTCACATTTCTAGGACATTTAAAGTGGAAAAGGGCACTCCATGTAGGGGAATAGCAGTTTTTAAGTCATTTTACAAAAAAGGAAACTGAGGCACCAAGAAATTACCCAGGATCCTGGGGCTCAAAAACGCCACTGTCTAGACTCCAACCATGGACCCCTAAGAGCACATTCTGGACTAGGGGTCCATCCTAAAGTTCTTGGATGCCAGAAAATGGGGCAGTTGGAAGAGAGGCCCCTGAAGTCCTCCCACTACAGCTCCAGGAGCCTCTGGAATGAGAATAAGTGGCTCCTTGCACAGCACTTTATAGTTTATTATGTATCTGACCCCATAAGGCTTGGAGAAAAGAAACGGGATCTGGCCCAGCTTCCACCCCCATCTCCATCCTTAAGATTGGGCAGCTGTAAGAGCACAATGGCAGGAGGTGCCATGTTCAAATTCTGTCTGTGACTCTTACCACTGCTATGACCTTGGGCAAATCACTTACCCTGCCTGCCTCAGTTTCCTCACTGGTAAAACAGGGATAAAAATAGCCCCTTCCTCCTAAGGTGGTTGTGAGAATCACATGAAAAATACGTGTAATAGGTCTGACAAACCTACAGCACTGTATAAATACCAGCTACCAGGACTCACAATTTACCAATTAAGTGGGAGGCTGGACTGAGGGGCAGGCCCGTGTTTTGTGACCCACGATCCCTTAGCCTGGGCCAGACCTCCAGGACTGGGTCCTCCCCACTCTCCTGGCCCTGCTCCAATGCACTCCCCTCCTCTCACTCCTTGATGCAGTAGAAGAGAGAGCACTGCCGCAGCACAGGTCCCAGGGACCTCGTCCCGAGCGCCATCCACCCAAGGACTCATTTCATGGTTCAGAAGCAGCCTCCTGATGGAGAGGGGACGGCAGCGAGTCCCGCCTTCCAGCCCTTGGAGCTGCTGCCAAACCCAGCCGAGAAAGGGCAGGAAAGGTCGTGAATTTATGCTTTCTCCCCTTCTCAGCAGGAGAGGGAAGAGGGAAAGTAGCAAAACGGGTCCAAGCTGTTTCACAGAATATTTATGAGAACTGCTACCAAGAGATGTCCCAACCAGGGACAAGAAGTAGGTGGGAATCTGGTGCCCTGTCTCCTGGGCAGACCTGGCGCAAAGCCCTTCTTTCTATCAGCCCAAGTTTCCTCCTGTGTAAAGTGAGGATCTCCAAGGGGCCAAAGATTCTGAGCCAACGCTCCCTCCAGCCTCTGTTCCCTTACTCGGTGACAAACCACCAGGAGCAGGGAATTCAAAAGCATAAACTCTGCTTTTTAAAAGGACACATATGGACCTATGTGTATCTTCCTATATCCACCTATCTATGTACTTACAGACACACTCACACACATTTCAAACTGGGGTCAAGCCCTTCCAGGGAACAGAGAACTGGTGAGAAAAGTCAGTCACTCAATAACCATTCTTCAGCTCCCCCAGGGGCTGGCACTATGCTAAGTCCTGGTGCCTCTGGCTCTGTCCTTGACCCCAACAAAGGAAGCAATCAACAAGCATTTATCACAGGCACTGACAACATGTCAATCAATAGTTATGAAGCCCCTCCTTCGTGCTAGGCCCCATGCTAAGCACCGGGTGGGCAAATACAAGATTTCCTGCCAGCAAGGAGCTCACGATCTAATGGAGGAAGCAATATATAAACAAAACTATGTACACACACACACACACACACACACACACACACACACACACACACACACACAATGGAAATAACCAGGGGAGGAAGGGAAGAGAATTAGGAACTGGGAGGACTTCCAGGCCTTTGGAGCATCAAGATGGTGGAGTCGACATTTCCTCAGATTCCTATTTCAATCCTCTAAAAGAGAAGCCAGAACAACTTCAGCTGTCTCAATGATTCAGGACACCCACAATCCAAAAGGTTTGGGAAAACCCCCACCAATGCACGCCCACTCAGCACCCCTTTCCCAGCTCCCCACAGGCAACTGCAGACCAAGGATTCCTGCACGGGGGCTCATCCCCAAAGCAGCATCGCTGCAAAGCTCTGAGCTGCCGATGCCAGTGCCAGGGTGCCCAAGGCCACAGTGCCAGCAAAATAACTCTGAACTAAACGGAGGAAGAGGGAGCCAAGGCCGCGAGTCACAGGCCAAGCCTGAGGAAAGAGTGCCAGGGGCCACTTCTGACGGCCTCAAAATCACTCGTGGCAAAGACCCAGGCCAGTGAACCAGAGAGGAGCAGGTTTCAATGCTTTAAGAGCCAGCCCTCAGAAAACACCATTCAATGGGACAGAATTAGAAATGGGGGAGAGGGGAGAGACTGAAAATACCAAAGAACTCGGGAAAAGAAAATTCAAAGACCTAGTAGACCATAAGCAGATAAATCAGTAAGGAAAACCTTGACAACAGAAGGAAATATGGTCTCCAGATCAAGTAAAAGAATTCAAGCACATGAATAAATAAGTGAGGCAAAGGAAAATGATCCAATGAAGCAGAGATTCTGTGGTATAGGAAAAAAACATGGAGTGGTTCAAAAGAGAAATAGGAATTACAAGAGAATTGATGTCCTGCACAGCATAAAGAAAGTGCAGAATACAAAAAAGTGGAATCTGCAAAGTCAAACCTCACAAAATTAACAGGAGAGAAAAACCAATAGGTTGGAAATGGAAATAAAAAAGTGAAGGACAACCTAAAACAAGAAAAAAAAAAAAAAAAGCCAGGAACATTAACAGAAAATACACTAGCTACACAAGCAGAGTATGATCTCAAAGACAGGACATGTCTCCCAGAAGGACCAAAAATCTTCACACTATAACACAAGAAATAACACAGCAGAACTGCCCAGCATTTCTGAACTGCCAAGACTACAAACTTCAAGACAAATAGTGGTTAAATTTAACAATTCAACTAAGAAAAATTAAGATATGATCAGAAGACTGACCTTCAAATAAAAAAGGAGATTTGAATAACATAACACTATTTGTACCCATCAAAAAAACCCATAGGAGGGAATGGAATAATGTGTTCCCAATAGCAAAAGATCAGGATGCAACCAACTCAGGATGATCCATCTACAAATTTTAGCTTAACCACAATGTTTTTTAAAATGGATGTCAATAATGGGATATCTAAAACTTTTTTTTTTTAAGAAATGAAGAGTAAACTTTGAGATGATTTATTTCTCAATCACCTCAAATGACAAAAATGCAAGAATGAGTAGTCACTCATGCCAAGGACACCAAGAGTCAACAGAAAGATCAGTAAGAAACTTCTCGATGTCCACAAGGAAATGAATCACTATTGATTAGCAAAATGCAAATTAAGATAACCCTGAGGTACCACTTCATACCTCTCAGACTAGCTAAAATGACAGGAAAAAATAATGATAAATGATGGAGGAGAGGTGGGAAAACTGGAACACTAATACATTGTTGGTGGAGTTGTGAAATGATCCAATCATTCCGGAGAGCAATTTGGATCCATGCCTAAAGAGCTATCAAATTGTACATATCCAGTATCTCAGAGAGATCATAAAAGAGGGAAAGGACCCCCATGAGCAAAAATGTTTGTGACAGCCCTTTTTGTAGTGACAAGGAACTGGAAACTGAGTGAAACTGCATCAGCTTGGGAACAGCTGAATAAGTTATGGAATATTATTGTTCTGTAAGAAACGACCAGAAGGATGATTTCAGAGAGACCTGGAGAGACTTACATGAACTGATGTTAAGTGAGATGAGCAGAATCAAGAAAACATTACATAGCAACAAGAAGATTATGTAATGATCAACTCTGATGGACTTAGCCAGATGATTCAAGGCAATTTCAATAGACTTGTGATGGAAAAAACCATCTGCATCCAGAGAGAAGACTGAACTGAATGTGGACCAAAGCTTAGTGTTTTCACCTCTTTTGTTGTTTGCTTGCATTTTTTCTTCCTTTTGGATTTTTTTCCTTTTGAGCTGATTTTTCTTGAGAAGAATGAGAAAATAGAAATATTTTTGGAAGAATTACACATGTTTAACTTATAGTGGATTGTTTACTTTCTAGGGGAGAGGGAAGGGAGCAAGAGAGAGAGAAAAATTTGGAACACAAGGTTTTTCAAGGGTGAATGTTGAAAATTATCTTTACATATATTTGGAAAAATAAAAAAGTATAATAAAAATATTAAAAATAAAATAAAAATAATAGGGTGAGAAGAATTAAATAAACAGAGAAAAGTAGGAGAGAAAAAGGAAGCAAAACTTCAAAGGGAAAAGGGGGTCAGGATTAGAAGTGAGTCAGTAGAAACAAGGCCATCTTAAAAAAAAAAAAAAGATTTAAGTAAAGTAACTCAAGGAAGATAATACTGTTTTTACAAGGGGATAGTATTTTTAAATAGCAAATGAGGAGAAAACATCATAACTTGTGGGAAAAGCAATATTAGAGAAAAATTAGAAAAATAAACCAGTCATAACTTTAAATGTGAAGGGATTAAACAATCCAATAAAATGAGATGGATAATGGATAAGAAATTGGATGAATAAGAATGGATAATGGATAAGAAATGGATAAGAAAACAAAACCCTACAATCTGTTGCTTAAAAGAAACACACATATACAATAAAACGGGATGGAAAAAAATTCACTATGCAAGTGAATACAAAAAAAGCAAGAGTTGCCATCATGTTATCTGATAAAGCAAAAACATTCAAAAAATAACTAGTGACAAACAAGGAACCATAGATAACAAACCAATGTCAATAATAAAAAATTATCCAAATGTCTTGTATTCAAATTCATAAAGGAAACATCAGAGCTACAAAAAGACACAGATAGTGACAGAATAGTGACTGGACACTTTACTATCCCTCTCAGCTCTGGATTCTGGATAAGTCTAACAGAAAGATTTTAAGAGATCAGGAGAAAATAAAGAGAGGGAATATGGGAACTAAACAAATTCCTGTCTAAAACTAGAATTAAGACTTTTTAAGATGGCTCAGTTCCCACTGGTTCTCTTCACCAAACCTTGACCTCATCTAATTTATTACCACTTTTCCCTCCGGGCTTCCTTTTTCTCTCCAGCTTTTATCTGGTTACATAATTCTTCTCCCTTTTTTTCTTTTGGCCATAAATAGATTCCTCCTTCCTCTCCTCCCCTTCAACTAGATCTGTTCATGAATTTTAAGATTTTTCACTAAAGGATGAAAAGGATCTTGTCAAAAAGGATTTCTCATTCTCTTCATTATCTTTTTTTTTTTGTCTTTTCTATTTTTTTTCTTTTTCTGTCTATTCTATGCCTTCATTCTCTGATTCATGATCTCTATAATCATTTGGTCTCTTTTTTCTCATACAATCAGTTTTAATTCTTATTGTCTAAATAGGATAGCAGAAATACATGTTTCTTAGCACTACATGGAATAAATAAAAATAAGTGGTTTAGGAAGCACAAACAAAAGACAGTCTCAAATGGAGACTTTCCAATGAAATTCTAAATAAGGAATAGGTCAAAGAACAAATTTAGAGAAACAATAACTACACAAAAGAAAATGATAAAAATTTCTAAAGTGCAGCAAAGGGGGGAAGGAGGAAGGGAGAGAATGTCTTTATAAAAACACATCAACACAATAGAAAAGGACTGGCTGTCACTATCCAGAAATGGAGATATTTTTATTTTATGCAATGAGTCCCTGGAAAGGGGAGGAATATTTGATATATTAAGGTGATGTAAGAAACAGAAGGTATTAATTCCAATAGGGTTGTGATGGAATGAGTCACCTGGATCCAGGAAGAGGGCTGTAGGGAATGTATGTGGATCACAACATAGTATTTTCACCTTTTTGTGGTTGCTTGCTTTTTTCCTTTTTTTTTTTTTTGCACTTTTTGATCTGACCTTTCCTGTGCAGCACAAGAAATATGGAAATATGTATAGAAGAACTGCACGTGTTTAACCTATATTACATTACTTGCTATCTAGGGGAAAGGAAAGAAGGGAGAAAATTTAAAACACAAGATTTTGCAAGAGGGAATGTTAAAATTTTTCTTTGCATGTATTTCGAAAACCTACTACTTAAAAAGAAATAGAAAGCACCAATTAAAAGTTGTTTCTTTTTTTCTTTCTTTTTTTTTTTTTAAAGGGGAAAGGTTTCTTGTAGAAGGGGGGAGGGGTTCTTCTGAGACCTGAAGGCAGTCAGGAAAGCCTGGAGGGAGAGAGAAAAGAGTGGCAGACATGGGGGACATGCCTGGAGTGAAGAGAAGCGGGGGGTCCTGCAGGAACAACCCGGAGGCCTGTGTCACAAAAGGGGAATAGGTGGGAGAGGGCCTCCCTAGCCTCAGTTTCCCCGTCTGCAAGAGGAGACGGGGGAGGGGCAGCTCTAGATCTAAGATTCCCTGTCTGTAAGGGAGTGGCCAGAGCGCAGCCTGTTTCCCCATCTGTAAAACGAGGATAACGGGGGCAGTTTTAGAACTAGGCCCCTCGGCCTCCCTGGTCTCAGTTTCCCCGTCTGGAAAAGGAGGGGCGGGCCGCCCTCGCCGGACCTGGGCCCTGCAGACTCTGCAGCACGAAAAGCTCCGCTCTCGGGCCGGCACGCACGAAGGCGCGGCCACCGGCCCTCCGGCGCCCCCCCAACCCCCACGCCTCCTCAGGCGCAGGGTGGCTAGCTAGGCCAGGTACCTGAGTGGGCGTCAGCACTTGGCCCAGCTCCTTGATCTCGCTGTCCGAATACTTGACGGTGAGCGGGTGCTGCGGCTTCTCGTCCACCTCCCGCAGGGCCAAGGGCCCGTTCCATTGGCTCAGGTCCACCGGCATGGTGCACAAGAGGTGGCGGCGACGGCCGAAGGGGCTCCAACAGTCAACGACACGAGCAACGGAGCACGAATGCGTCCAGAGGTACAGGGTCCCGAGCCAAAGCACGCGCTGGGTCACGCCCCCCATCCCAAGGTGGCCAATCAGGAGCCGGTACCCTCACCTTGCTGCAATATGATTGGACTAGAACCAGCCGTTCCCGGAGAACGCAAGGTCGAGCACGAGCTGGGCCACACCGTTACTTCGAGGTGCCCAATCAGAAGCCAGTCTCGCGCGCCATTCTGCTCTCTGATTGGGCTAGAACCATAGCGAGAAGCCAGCCTCGGACTCAAGACGGATCGCACGCTGGATCACGCCTCCATACTTAGTCGTCCAATAAAAATCGAGCACCCTTGCCTTTCTGCCCTCTGATTGGTCTATCCCAAATTAACCCGAGGCAGGTTTCTCCCTCTTTCCTTTCCTCCTCTTCTCCCTCTCCCGCACTGGTCCTGTCCTTCCTGCAATGCAGCAAAGGCCGAAGTCTGAAAGTGGGCAGCGCCTGGCAAGATTTCAAATTAAATGGCCGTCTCAAAACTGTTTGCTTTGCACCTCCGTTTGCACACCTGCCGCAGACATTTGCCGCCCCGGGCTACGCCCTGGTACCGACCCGCCCTTTGCATCTGATTTTTGCTGTTGCATTCAACAACCCCCTTCTCCCGGCCCCAGAAAATCCTTCCGCTGCCGTCTTCAGCGCGCTGCCCAGAGCGGAGCACACCCCCCCCTGCTCCCCAAACTTCCCCCCCGGAAAAGGCAGCCTTTCTGCCTGATGCTCAAAGCCCTCTACAATTTGGCACCTTCCCTACTTCGGGTGGTTTTTTCTTTTAATTATGAATTACTGCCATGAACAAAAAGCCATTGGTATTTGTTACAGTCGATAAATTGATTTGTTTTACTATAAAGGTTGTCCCAAAAATGGAAGGAAGGGATCACGTATTGGAAAAAGTATTGAAATTGATGCAAATGACTTGGGTTGAAATCCCAGCTTTGCCCCCTTACTTTCTGGGTGATCGGAGACAAATCAATACATTCTACTGAGCCTCAGTTCCCTTATCTGTCAAATTAGGGAGCCGGAGTTCTGCCAGTTAAGAATCTATAATCTATTTCGGTATCTCATCCCCCTATTGGGCTACAAGTTTCCAGGGGTCAGGGACCTGCTGTTGCTTCTCTGCCAAAAGTAGATAATAATTAAATGTTGGTTTTATTTTTATTTTTTTTAATGCACTTTTTGGGGGAAAAAAAAAAAAAGTCCTCTGGTGCTTCAGAGCCCTGACTTGGCAGGCATCTGTTGGCTAACATGCCGGGTGAGTAGGGGGGAACGAGGGGTCACAAAAGAGGGGAGCTTCTCTGCAGGTGGGGATGGAGAGAGAGAGCAGGTGAATCCAGCCTGTCCTCTGAGACATAGATCTGTGATTAGCTCCACCCCCTGCCAGGGAGACTTTGTTCTAGCTCAAAGGCACCCGATCCTGGTGGAGGCTTTGCCAAGAAAAGCAGCAATTAACAAAGGTCAAGGGATATTGTAAAGTTCAAAAGAGATAATGGATATAAACCAACCTCAAAGGCTAATAAATGCCAACTATCATTAATATTATTATCATTATTAATTAGCTAGGTTATCCAGTCTGGTGGTGACTTCTATTTCTGAGCCATCTGCTACACTCCTGGGGAGCTCAAGTAATGTTTATAGAGCGATAAAGATGCATGCAAGTAAATATAGCAACGAGATCCAACGGAGGGAAAACATATGCTTATGTACTTTAAGGTTAGTCTACATTATTAGCACTTTGTTAAGTCCAAATGATTAAAAAAAAAAATCAATCCTTCATTTGTTGCCATTGCCCATTTCTGAGAGATGCACACACACTGAAAATTTAATAACCAGCTCTCCCAAACTAGTTAGAATTGACTCCCCTTTCTGAAAGAGACTTTTGGGAAGCAGAGAGATCCATAGAAGCTGGAATTTGGTGAGTCATCATAAACAATCATTTAACCTGCAGGTTTTTGTATCCCTTTGAGTTTTGCAGAGCACTTTACATCTTGTTTGAGCCTCATAACAACCCTCTGAGATAGATACTCATTATCCCCCATCTAAAGATGGGAAAACAGAGGCAGGAAAGGCAGGAGTGAGTCGTCCAAGGATTTTTACTTCTTTACATCCTGTCCTGCACAGTTCCTCATTTGTAATGTCTTGCAGCTGCTTAAGCCCACCATGATTTGTCTTCACTTGGGTGGATCCTCAACTTGATGCTTCAGCGATGAGTGTTCCCTGAATCACAGACATAAAAATCTGGAAGAATATTGTTTTGTTTTGTTTTGTTTTTTTAAAAGACAGGCCGTTATTCCAGAGTAAAACTCAGACTTTAAGAAAACTTTACATTTTCCCAAACATGATCCAGCTCTGTCTGGTTTTTTTTGTTTAATTTTGAGGCCCACTCACTATCCATTTACAGTATATTTAGGAGAGATAAACTAGATTAGTTACACAGAAAGAAAGATAGTCACATGGCTAGATAGGTAGTCAAAGAGAGAGAGAAAGATAAAGACAAAAAAAGACCAGACAGAAAAATAAAGAATGGGTGGTCAGAGAAAGAGACAGGCAAAAAAAAAAAACAAAAAAAAAAAACTACATAGATGCACAGCTAGGTAATTAGATAAAAGAATAATAAATAGATAGATAGATAGACAGATAGGCAAAATCTATAACAGGACTCCTTACCTTAGAATCCAAAAACTTGTATAGACAGAAAGATAGATTGTAGATATTTAATTTCTTTTGCAGCCCTACGTGTTTTTATTTTATGTATTTAAAAACATCATCAGACTGACAAAAAGGACCACGATACCCAAAAAAAAAAAAAAAAGGTAAAAACTCCTGCTCTATATGATGTCATGGAATTGCATACTGCATATGAGGCTCTTGGTAGACTGATGGAGTTAATTCAATTAAATTCACACAATCAACATTTATCAGGTGCCTGCCTTGAGCTAAGCTCTGAGGACACAAAGATCAAGAGAAGACAAAAGAAAAGTTTTCTCTGATTTCAAAAAGCTTACAATCTAACCTGGGGAACCTATAAATACATAAACAAATTCAAAGTTTGGGATGAAGAGTGGAGACTGAGGAGAGGTTTCATAGACTTTAGCCCCTGAACCTCTTTCTTCGAGGAAGATAGGGAATCTGAAAGGCAGACTTGAGAAATATATGGGCAGCATATTCTAGCCGTGCAGGACAGTGTGTACGAATGCATGGAGGCAAGAGCTGGAGGGTGGACAAGTCCAGCCTGGCCAGAACATAGTGTTACTCCTTGAAAAGCCCTGGAAGGCATTTTTCTAAGGTCAGAGAAAATTCAGCCCTCGGCAACATGTCTCTGGGAGATCTAAGAACTTAATGAGTCTTAAAAGGACATCGATACTTCCCCTCCCACCTTGTCTTGGAAGATCTCATGTGCAAAGGAGAAAAGTGAAGAGAAATTCTGAGCCCCTAATCTGAGAGATAATCACTGAGGCACCAGATGCAGCCAGAGCTGCCTCTGCCTATTTTGCGTTGGGATAGAATGGCCTAAAAAAAGAAGTAGGTCTAATTGTTATGGAAACACTTTTTTTCATGTCTCTTTTCTACTTTTTCCCACTAGCCGAGCCAGCTTATATTAAACTTTTTCTGTTCTTCAAAGTTCACTTACAATACCTGTTTTAATTAATATTGTCAACTACTCTGGATAAAGATCTGACTCAACCCAGTTTTTCTAGTTTATATGCATCATTATAAGTGAGGATTTACAAAAGAGAGAGAAACAGTAATTAGTATATTACTCAAAGAGTGAAGAAAACAGAGACCTTTTTTTTTTTTTCAGTATTAGATGGGGGCTCCTGAACTACAAGAAAGAGAAATTTTATATTTAAAAATCTTCTTATTTGGAATAAAGAAGATATGGATTTGATCCTTTTTCTCTCCCCCTCCTCTCTATTAAAATAAATAGGAGCTTTAAAAAAAAAAAAAAAGGCAACTTGACTTTCTAATAGGAGTTAGGTGGCCAGTTAACTCCACTGTTCTCCATTTATGCACCAAAAATATCTTTTATAGAGGTGGGGCTAAAATATTTACTAATTGAAGTAAAAAAGGGGATCTTCGACAAGACAGGAAAGTCTACACTCCAGAAGTAGGAGTCAATAGTAAGAAACCCTCCTTTCCAATAGGCAAATTGTTCTACCTTACGTAAAAAAAAAATCCTCCCAGAAACACTTCTGTGCTCTGAAGAGGAATCATATTAAATCAGTCTAGTAAGGTAGGTGTAAATCAAGTGACAGAAGAGCTTAAATACTGAACTGTGTTTTCATTTTTAACCCAGAGACAGTAGGGATTCACAGAAGGTTCTCAGGAGTGGGGTGACTTAATCAGAGGTTTCATCCAGAATGTTCATTTAACAGCTTGTGAGAGATGTAAACCCATGTATCAGTGAAAATTATATTGGTGATGTTGTTGGAGTAAATCAGGAAAGTTAAATCTAAAGAAGTTAGATCTAATGGCCAGCTTCTAGCGCATAGGAGCCATAGACAGAGTAAGTGCTCATACACTAGCTCAGACCAATGTAGAACTGGAAGAGGCCTTAGAAAAGGGAATGCAGAACTAGAAGAAATTATAACATAATCTTTATATTATATATTATAATATATATAATGTCTCTATATAAATATATTTACATTTACATATTATATAATGTGCTTTACAATATATTTTATGTAATATTTATATATAAATATACTTACATTTATATATATATAGATTGTGTTTATATAATATAATATTTTATATATTATATGTATTTATGTATATTATACTTATATAATATATTATAATTATTATACATATTATAATATGTAATATTATATAATCCCTTTATGATAAACATTCATCAAAGATTAATATTTGCTCCAGACTTTGCTCCCAGAAAGGCAAAAGAAACTGGATTCCCCAACTATCCAGGCTTCATATCCCAGTATCCCCATCTCACTCCACAAACATACCACTTAGAATCAAAATGTTTCTTGGTCTGACCTGATGACTCCTGCAGAAATTCAGGGCGGGATCTTTATTTTGGCTATTTCTCTCAGTCCCAAATTATTATATTGACTCACCATTCCTTCTTATTGAAGATTTATCTAAGTAACATCTGAATGGGTGTATCACAGTGAGACAAAGAGAATGTGACCTTTTAGGGAAGTTCTCACAATTGGATCCAGTTTGTGTTAATCTAGAGCTTAGAAGAGGCAGGCGGGTCACCTTGGAACTCAGGTTATATGGGACACTTGTTCTTTCTTCCTGGCTAAATCATAGTTTCTTCCAGGACAATGGAAGCTTCCTCTGACCTGATTAGTTGACTGAGCAACTAAGAAGATGAAGGGCTTGGACTGAGAAATCTGACTAGTTCAAAGGCCCAGAAAACATCCACATGTCTTACATCATCCTTGGAAAGGTACCAGCCGGCAGGAGACCTTCAGAATATTGCTCAAGAACTATGAAACAAATCAACTGAAAGGCCACATACCAAGTTCCAAAGTCGTGGCTAAAATGGATGTTAGTTTATAAAGCTATGGAGCTGGAGGGGCCTTAGAACAGGGGGTGTCAGGGCTGGAGGGGCCTTAGAATAGGGGATGTCAGAGGTGGGATGGGTCTTAGAACAGGGGGTGTCAGGGCTGGAGGGGTCTTAGAATAGGGGATGTCAGGGCTGGGAGGGAGCTTAGAACAGGGGATGTCAGGGCTGGAGGGGACTTAGAACAGGGGATGTCAGGGCTGGAGGGGACTTAGAACAGGGGATGTCAGGATGGGAGGGAACTTAGAACAGGGGATGTCAGGGCTGGAGGGGACTTAGAACAGGGAGTGTCAGGGCTGGAGGAGCCTTAGAACAGGAGATGTCAGAGCTGGGAGCGGCCTGACACCAGGGCTGGGAGGAGGAACCTTAGAACAAGGAGTGTTGGGATGGGAGAGACTATAGACTACAGAGCATGCAAAATTATAGTTAGAAAGCAGAAGCCTAATGAATCTGCCAAGAACCTTCCCTTTTGCCTTTCCAGCCCCTATCTGCAGCCACATCCCAGTGGGCTCCTGAAGGCCCAACAGAAAAGTCCTTGGAGACTCCCTCCTAGTGCCTCTCTAGCCCACACTGCTCAGCTCCAGGCAGGTGCTAGAAACACACACAAACTGGATCTCCATCCCCATCCAACCCACAGGTCCAGTCCCCCTCCCCACAGCCACTGGCAATGAATGCTATTCACAGAACTCGAACAAAGGGGAGTCATCAGTGGCAGTCTTTCCAGGAAGACCCTGCACTCCTGGGCCTTGCCATCAGCCTGCTGCCATCCGGGTCCTGACCCGCTTCTGCACCCAAGAAGCCTCGAGCCTTTCCTCAGGTCCAGCTCTGCAGTCCATGAGTGTTTCCCCTCCCCTACTCCCATTCCCATTTAAAATGTGCACTCTTGAAAACCTCACCTCTCCATCTATCCGATCCCTTAGTTCAGATCTTGCCCTTAATACACTGGATACAGTTCTCTCCCTCCCCCAGGAAGAAGCTTAGACCATAAAACATCCAAGAATGAGCCACAAAGACAAGTAACAGAATTGTCCCACTCCCCAGTGCACAGACTCGATCTGATTGGCTAATTATGTGATAAAAAGACAGACTGTTATTAGGTGACCTAGAGTAGATTCAAAAGGTTTTAACCAACATAAAAAAAAAAAAACAACAGATATATTCAAGTGAAAAGATAAATATTAATCTTTTGGGAGGAGGAGAGACAACCAGGACTCTCTCAATATGGTCCTATTATTCCTGTGTTGTGTCTATTATTTCTGCTTTTAGGTGAAGGATCTTAGAGATGAATAAGATCTTGTGAGATCTGGAAGCTGAAGTCTATACTAGGACTTGCAAGAAGCCAGAGGAGGGAGCAAAGTCCTGAGCGTCTGCCCATCCAGTCCTGAGCAGGTGAGATACATCCTCATCCATCCATTGGCTAACCACATTAGGAAGTGAACCCAGTAGAGCCAACTCGATAAGGAAATCACTTTAAGTTTGAGCTCACTCTCCCAAGACCAACCATAAGTGTTGGAGAAAATGTTTATAACTGCTTTTCTTGTTTATCTTCACAATAAATATCCAATAAAAGCTAACTGATATTTATTGTTTAAATAAAATTGGGACACTAAAAGTTGTTTTGGCTATACCGCTTCAGGAAGTGACCCCAGTAGAGCAAATTGATAAGGAAATCACTTTTAAGTTTGAGCTCACTCTCCCAAGAGCAGCCATGAGTGTTGAGGGAAAATCTTTATAACTGTCTTTCTTGTTTATCTTTGCAATAAGTATCCCTAATAAAAGCTAACTGATGTTCACTGTTTAAATAAAATCAGGACACTGAAGTTGTTCAGTCATGTCTGATACTTCATGACGCCATTTGGGGTTTTCTTGGCAAAGACACTCCAGGCATTCTCTCTGGCTGTCCCTCAAGCCTAGAGTGCTTGCCCTCCTTTGCACTAACCATTGACTTCCCTGGCCTTTTAAGTCACAACTAAAATCCCACCTCCAACAGGAAGGAAGTTCATCAAACTCTTTTAATTCCAGTGCTTTCTCTCCATTAATGATTTTCTATTTGTTCTGTATCTAGCCTCCTTTATGTATATGTTTATATACATATATATTATATGCATATATTAGATTAGATTAGATTATAACCTCCTGGAGGGTACCTGACTATCTAGTGCCTTTTTATTCGTATACCCAGTGCCTGGCACATAGAAAGTGCTTTAAACATATTTTTTAAATTGAATTCAGCTTTTGTTCCCAGTTTTATTTCCTTGCTAATCAAAGTGGAGTTTAAGGTTCAGCTTGAAACACCAGCCTCCGCAAAGCTCCCATGGGTTTTGGGGAAAGCACCGGACTCGGTTATGAGGACAAAGAATTCCAGTAAGAGATGTCAATGCAGTTAAAAGGAACTGCCTCTCTTTTCAACAATGAGGTGATTCAGGCCAATTCCAATGGACTTGTGGTGGAGAGAGCCATCTGCACCAGGGAGAGAATTATGGGGACTGAATGTGGATCACAACCTAGGGTTCTCACCTATTTTGTTGTTGGGACTTGCTTGTTTCTTTTCCTCTCATTTTTTCCCCTTTTTAATCTGATTTTTCTTGGGCAACATCATAAATGTGGAAATGTGTCTGGAAGAATTGCACATGTTTAACCTACATTGGATCGCTCTCTCTCTAGGGGAGGGAGGAGGGAGAAAAACATGGAACACGAGGTTCGGCAAGGGGGGGGGGGGTTGAAAATTATCTTAAATGCATTAAAAAAAATTTTTTAACTATTAAAATTTTTTTAAAAAGATTTAAACTAACTCTTGGAGGCAGCAAAGTGGTACGGTGCATAGAATACTGGGCCTACGATTATTTCTCCTCCGCCTGAGTTTCTCTAAAATATGAATCATAATAAAACCCAACGTAGAAGGGAAGATTACGGGACGTAGCTAAAAGTGCTTCGCCCACCTTGAGGACTGCGTGAACGCTATTGTTATTATTGCTTATCACACAGTTGACTGGGACCACGGGATCAGACACTGGGAGTGAGAGGGGTCGATTTTGCGTTAGCAGGGACGCCCTGCGAGCCATTCCCTCTCCTGCGACTCGATAGGGTGCGGATGCTCGAAAGGACGAGGGCTCCCTGCGTCAGGGACGGCCGGGGCCACTGGCCGCTCTGTCCCGGCGGATGGTAATTCGGGACAGAATCGGTCCTGCAGCGATGACACGGAAAGCCCAGCAGATGGCGCCAGAGTGCGGCTCAGCATCCACAGAAGCGGTCCAGGTGTTCGTGGAGATGACCTCACCGGAGGAGATAACGGCGGAGCCCAGATCCCCTGCAGAGATGGTGAACCAGGAGGGAGATCTCCCAGGGGGTGCCTCGGGGCAGCACACACCTGCTTCCACACCGGTCCTTGCTTCCCTGGCAGAAGCCCCTCCCGCAAGGCCCCTCAACCCCCTAGTACATCCCCGGGCTCCACTCGTGTTTCTGGTCTCACGTGTGTTCCGGAGGTGTTGGGAGAATGGACTCCACGTGTGCGTGGGGAGTGACCTCGTTTGGTCATTTTCGTCACCGTTTATATTTGACCGTCTTTTATCCGGAATTAACGTTCAAAACATTGTGGCTGACTGCAGAAAGGGAACACACCTGTGGGGGCTTATGGATCGCAGAGCCTGACTGACTAATAAAACGCCTCCTTTGTGGGGGAGCTTTTCTGGGAGGTGAACTGTGAGAACTGATCTGGGATCTATCTAATTAATACAGGATACTCCAGGCTGGGGGGCTTCCTTCACCAGTGCAAATTGACAGTTTTGGGGGGTTTTTTTGGTAGGTGATTTTAGAAAGTTGCCTGGGAAATTGTGACTTTAAGTGACTTGCTCTGAGTTCTCTCTCTGTCTCTCTCTCTCTCTGTCTGTTTCTCTCCTTTCTCTTCTTTCTTCCTCACCTTTCCAGTTCTTCATCTTCTTTCTATTTAAAATCTATCATAAATATATGAATTATTTTACAAGAAGTTTTCTTGGAGAAAAATTCTGGCCCATAGAATCCCCTTCTCCCAACGCCATAATCGGACTCTGACTCAAGTAATTTCTAACTCACATGTACAGGGGCCATGGAACAAAAGATGAAGACATTGCGCAGTAACAAAGTACATAGTTTTCCATTATGGTTTTGAATTATTTAACAAAAGGAACAATTGTGCTGTGGACGTATCTTTGGGAAAGATCTGGCTTCTCTGAAAACTGAGTACACTCTGTCTTGATCTGGTCAAAGATGCGGACTTGTGGGGCCGGAGGAGTGAGGGCAAATTCTAATCTTAGTTCATGATTCAAAGGAAACTGAGGATATTAGACTAAGCATGTTCCTGCTATAATTGTCCTTCAGTTTTTAACAGAAAAACTTAGTATGGTAGGCTAGGATGGGGTGGAGATCAGTCTGACCTTAACCCCACTTAAAGTAAATGGTTATATGTCCTAATACCTTAACCAAGCGGGAACACATCCCAATCAACCAAAAACTTTAGAATAAGCAGAAAAAATCCTTGAGAGTCTTTAATTAAACATGGTGAGGTTGCGTGGAAGTGTGTTCAGGTTGGCTGAGGAAACCTAGGCACACCTGAATGAATCAGGAGCTGGATTAGACAGGGAAAGACTCCAGCTAGCAGCAACAGGAGATCATTATATACTTCAACAACAATACCATATGATGATCAATTCTGATGGACGTGGCCCTCTTCAGCAATGAGATGAACCGAATCAGTTCCAATAGAGCAGTAATGAACTGAAGCAGATACACCCAGCAAAAGAATGAACTCTAGGAGATGACTAGGAAACACTACATAGAATTCCCAATCCCTCTATTTTTGTCCACCTGCATTTTTGATTTCCTTCACAGGCTAATTGTACAATATTTCCAAGTCCGACTCTTTTTATACAGCAAATTAACTGTTTGGATGTGTATACATACATTGTATTTAACACATACTTTAATATATTTAACATGTATTGGTCAACCTGCTATCTGAGGGAAGGGATGGGGGGAAGGAAGGGAAAAGTCGGAACAAAAGGATTTGCAATTGTCAATGCTGAAAAATTATCCATGCATATATCGCATAAATAAAAAGCTATAATAATAAAAAAAGAACAATGGTTCATTCCCAATGGACAATGGGAATAAATGGGAAGAAAATGTGACAGCTCCTTTCTTCTCCTCTCACCCTTAGAGAAGGACTTTGGGATTTCAGAAGATTAGAGTATTTTGAGTACCTAATATCTACACTAGGAGCCAGCCACAGAATGAACGCAGAGTTCAGGGGTTTATAAAGAGTCTAGTGGAAAAGACAGAAAAGGGGAGCCCCAAGAAAGGGAGAAAAAGATTTCCTGCACAAAGGTTCTGTGAATCACCACTTGGCCAGTGTGATCTCTAAGCTTGAATTGACTTTCCCTAAGTACTGGAGGAAAGACTGTCATTTTTAGGAGGAATGTTTTATACCAACCATAGTAGCTTAGTAAAAGCCCCTTTCTAACCCTGTCTGGTTAACTAATTGTTTTTAGTGAGGAGCTGGGTGCTGTAATGGACAGACTTCCTGATTTTAAATCCTGTCTTGGATATTTACATACTGTGTGAACCTGGACAAGGCTGGTAACCCATTTTGCCTCAGTTTTCTCAGCTGTAAAATGAGCTGGAGAAGGAAAGGGCACACTACTCTGGTATCTTTACCAAGAAAACCTCAGATGGGGTCATAAAGAATCAGACACTGACTGACAACAGCAAATTATCAGTGAGAGAAGAACACGGACACAGTATTAGTAAGATACCTTCAGATCCTCAGGGACATCCCTAAACTCTGAGGGGACGAGGTCTTTCTCTGGTGATCTGATCTATCAGAAAAAAGGGAATTTAGAGGGAGTAACTACAGAGACTATACTAGATTTTTACATATACATATTATTGTTATATATACATATATATGGGTATATATGTGTGCACATAAGTATACACTTATGTTGTATATGTGTGTATTTAGATAATATGCATTTTTTTATTCTCTGAAATAGTAGGTCCTAAGGGATATCCTGAGGGATTGGGGAGTACCTATCATTCTTTGCTATTAATTCAAGTTTCTACTAGCTCTGGTCCCCCCAACTTCACATGTCAGTGATTAGCACTCATTTAGCCATTTACTATAAATTGGCTATAACAAAATAATATTTCTATCATAAGTGATAGCAGATACACCAACATTTCTCTCAATTCTTCAGAGAATTCACACCCCCTATGTCAGACATGTAAGACTTACAGAAATGTGACCTGAACCATACTGAAATGTGCCTGGGAAATTTTTCAGCAAAAAAAGATAAAAATACAATACAATATAGATAGTGTGGATTTGTGGTTTTCTAAGTCAATATACAACTACTAGGGTTGGTTTCTATTGCAGTTTAATACCCCTGCCCTCTACCAAGTCTAAACTTCAGTACGTTATTCTGGTCTCTGAGAGCATAGGCTCAACCTTAGCAAACTCATGGCAGTGGTCCCAACAAACCCATGTCCAAATGAAGATAAATCCTTCTTCTGGTCTGGATCGCCAAAGCTCATTCTCAAAGGCTGCTCCTTGAGTCAGCTTCCATTACCCAGCCTGGATTCTGAGTGGAGGATTCTTAGGATTCTCACTCCCAGGCAAAATCAAAGATTCTGCTCTGTTCACCTAGACTGGGAAAGCGCAAACAAAAAGCCATTGTTCCAGTTTCTTAGGGGTGGGGTGGGGTATATGGCCATCATAAGACATCCATCCCCCCTTCCGAGAGAGCTGCTAAAGACAATGAGGCAAAGAGCAGCAAATGGGAAGGAGCCAAAGTTGGCAGGCCTTTTTGAATGCCTCCAAAGCAGGGGGATGAGGGGGGAGAGCCAGCTGGAGCCAGCTCAGAGAGCCAATTGTTAAATTTTCTCAGAAATCAGCAAATGCTACAAATTGGGGCTTGACATTGTTTCACTGATTTTCTGGACTAAAGGAAGTAGTAAAGAAAATTAAAATTAAATTTAAAATTGTGAGATATATATATATATTTATCGTTGTTTCTCAAGAGCTGGTTGTTAAATACTGACTTCTACATCTCTACTCCAAAATCAGTTAAAGATCCTGCTTTTCAGTATGTGGTTAGCGAACCAGAAGACAATTATCAAATGTCCTGATGTTCTACAGTGTAAACAATTCACTTCTCTTAAGCCATTTCTCTGGAAGTAGAATCCTAATATCTTCCATATGAAGATGTCAGTCTGCCAGATTCCCGTTACAGACAAACACATTTACACATCATGTATATATATGTAAATGAATGCATATTTTGCAATACATATATATATATGAAACATGTGTGGAAATGTGTGTGTACATATGTAACAAATCTGTGTGCGTAAATTTTTATAAACACATTTATTTTAACAGATCCCCTTCACTTTTTGCCCTGTACCACAGCAACAGTTTACTAATTGGACTTCTGGCTTCCAGTAACTCCTGCCTCTCATCTATCATCCAAAATGGTTTTCCTAAAGTACTATCTTCACATATAACTCTCCTGCTTGAGAAATTTCAGCAACTCCCTATTGCCTCTAGGACTAAAATGCAGTTTGGTATTTAAAGCTGTTTACAAACTGCTGAAATTGTATTTTGCCAGGCTCATTTTACATTAATGATCACCTTTGTGTACTCCTGCTAAACTTACTTGAGGCCCCCAAACATAATATTTCTTTTCCACTTTCATGTCTTTACATGGGCCTTTGTGGGTTCATAGACATAAAATTTACATCCGCAAGAGATCTTAGAAAGCATTGAATCCAACCCCCCACACTTTACAGATGAGTAAACTGAGGCTGAGGAGAGCTATTCTCTAAAAGACTAGTTTCAGAGTCACATAACTAGTGTTTAAACAGCATTCAAACTCATTTTTCCTAATTCCAAATCCAACTCTCTATTCATTATGCCATCTTAGCTGTAATTTACTTGCAAGTCAAGACATCACCCTCCTGAAGTCATTGGATCTCTTTGAGCACAAAGGATGAACAACAGCAGCACCAGAATCCCTGCAATATATTCCCTCCTTGACTCTGATTCTTAGATTCCCTAGATACTTTGAAAGTTGAACTTATGTGTCACCTCCAATGAAATTTATCTTTTCTGACTCCCCGAGTTGTTGTGTTCCCTATTTCCTGCAACTGGAAGATATCTTGGAAATGATTCTTATTTTACAGATGAGAAAACTAAGGCCCAGAAAGGAAGGCCGTTGGCCAAGGACACATGGGAAGGAAACCAAGGGCTGTTGTGAGACTCAAAGAAGAAAACATATCTAAAATGTGAAAATCTTAAGATGTGAAAATCTTAAGAAAACATGGGAAGGAAACCAGGAGCTGTTGTGAGACTCAAAGAAGAAAACATATCTAAAATGTGAAAATCTTAAGATGTCATAAATATTAGCTATTAGTATTCATTCATTAAACATAAATGCAAATAGGAAGAATCAGATTTGTTCATCAATTTGTAGACTATTATTATCTCCCTCCTCATAGAGTTAAAAGCTGACTGCAGGTTAAGGACAGATCAATAAAGACATCAAATACTCAGTTGGACATCTAGATATCATTCTTGGCAGCTGTACCCAGGCTAAGGTCTGGAAAGGTTAGGTCACTTAAATACTTTGTTTATTTATGCGTTTGCTTGGGAGTTTATGCTTTGATCAGATGGCATAGCAAGAATTCCTAGCTGGCCCAAGCCCTAGAAAATTGTTGACTTCATGCTCTGCCTTGTTTGTGTGTCTTGGGAGGAAAGGAGGAGGAAGGGAGGCAAAGTTGTTCTAGGAAAAATGGTTTGTAATTATTCTAGCTGTGAAATATATGAAATACGGAGGTTTAAGGAGGCTGAATAGTAGAGAGGGAAGAATTCTCTTTCAGCCACTGACTCTGTGGGTAACAAACGATGTTCCTTCTCTGGGTCTTATTTTCTTCTTCTTATAAAAAGACAGAGTTTAACTAGGTCAGGAATTCTTAGCCTTTGGGGGACTCTGGTGAAGCCTTATGGCCCCTTCTCAGAATCATGTTTTTAAATTTATAAAATATAATGCACAGGACTATAAAGGAAACCAACTGTAGTGAAATATAATTATTCAAGGTTTTGTTTAGTAAGGTAATTAGGGTTAAGTGATCTGTTCCAGGTCACACAATTAATAAATGTCACAGTGTCAGAGGCTATATTTGAACTCAGATCCTCCTGACTCCCGTGTTCTATCCACTGTGCCATCTAGCTGCCCCTTGAAGTGTTTTTAAAACAAGCTCATAGATGCCAAGTTAAATCCCCCCATCCCTAGAGACTCCAAGGTCTCTCTCTCAGCCCTAACAGCCAGCCTATGATATTGAGACTGTTAGAGGGTCATGATTTCACTGACGGCAATCTACCCTCCGTCCATGGCTGAGTTTCCTGTGAACTTCTTATTTATGTCCTGCCATGAGGGCTCATCATCAATGAATACTAGCCATTGATCTTCCTTTAGGAACAGTGTAGATCAGCTGGAGAGAGTCCAGAAGAAAGCAAGCAGGAAAAAGCTCCTCGCCCGGGTAAGGATGAGTTGAGGGAATGTATTACTACTGCAACCTCTTCTGCCTCCTCCAAGTAAATAAGTCATTTTGACTATTATAATACCCAAATTAATTATAAAGTACTTATGAAGAAAAACACTATCTCCATCCAGAGAAAGAACTGACAAGTAGAAGTATATATATGTAACACTATCTGATAGAAGAAAATATGGGAGGTGGGTATCTTTTTTCAAATACAGAAAGCCCCTAATTCCATGGAAATTACTCTCTCCAAGGCTACCAATGATCTCTTAACTGACCAATTGGATAAGCTTTCAATCCTTATCTTTTTCTTAGTTTCTCTCTCTCTCTCTTTCTCTTTTTCTTTCTTTCTTTCCACCTGCAACCTTTGACACCATTGATTACCGGATATTCTCTTCTCTGGATTCTGGAGACAATCCACTCTCTTGCTTCTCCTCCTATTATCCATCTCATTGCCCTTTGCTTTCTTTTTAGCCACATCTCATCTTCTATCTATGGAAGTATCCTAAGGTTCTGTCTTGAAACTTTTAACATCAAATGGAAGAAGCTTTTCCATACATATAGTAGAAGGCAAAAGGAGGATTGTATGAGAAACTATATCTTTTTTTAATGCTACTTCCTTTTAATATAGATAAATATATATAATAATAATAATCTATATTATATACATTATATATGACATAGTGTGTGTTATTTATATGTGATATGCATAGTATATATAATAATATGTACACTGCATATTGTTATGCATTATATAATGTATATGATACTAATTGTATATTTATCTAGAATAATATGATATTATGTAGAATGCCACTGTATATTATGATTATATAAAATAATATTAATATTAATATACATATATAATTCATCATGTTACTCTCAAAATTATTCCACTTGTTTGTGGTTCTTTCTGACCTTCATTTTTTTTCTAGGCATTTTGAGAATGTTTTAGTGTCCCCAATTCTTTATATTACTATTGCAGCCCTTTCTACCGCCTCTAATTAAGTGAATAAATCATTCTGATTATTATAAATATCCAAATGAATTACAAAGGACATTTGAAAAAAGATACTGTTTGCATCTAGAGAAAGAACTGATAAATAGAAGTATGTACAGAATAATATTACACACACACACATATATATACATATATTTGTCTCTAATGCTGGCCATTTCTAGTTGAGTGGGAGAAGAAAAATGGGGGAAGGAGGAAAAAAAAGAAATTTACACAATAATTTTGTTATATTTTTAAAAGGAATAACAAGTTGTACATAGTAGATTTATTACAATCGTCTTTTTTATTATATTATGTTATGGAAATACTTTGTTGTGTTCCATAAATTAAAAATAAATATATATTTTTAAAAAAATCTGAAGATGGGGAGTATGTTTGCAACAAATAAGTGTAGTCAAGCAAAATATACTCATACACTGATCCCCTTCCATAATGTATATTCTCTCTCCCCCTTATAGCCATCACCTTTCTGTTAGGAGTAGCTTGTTTCATTTTCAACCCTCTTGAGACCTCATTAAGCACTGCATTGGTTAGAGTTCTTAAGGCTTTCAAACTTTTGTCTTTATGAAAGTGTTTTTGTTATTGGATAAATTGTTCTCTTGGTTTTGCTCACTTTGCATCGGTTCATACTTCCCAGGATTTTCCAAAAGCATCTCTTTGGGCATTTCTTATGGCACAATAATATTCCACAGCATTCACACACTAAAATTTCACATTCACAACAAAATTCACATTGGTTCAGCTATTCCCAAAATGACAGGTACCCTCACCTTAGTTCCAATTACAAAGGTGCTGCCAGGTTTTGTGCAATACTATGGATCCTTGATACTTAGAAGATTTCTTTCTGACCTACTTCCCACATTTTTCTTTTGATGTGGACATTTGTTCGGCTGAGTCCAGCTCTTCATGATCCAGTGTGAGGTTTCCTTGCCATAGATAAGGGAGTGGTTTGTCATTTTTACTGGCCAGGAAAGTAAGTGAACAGACCAGGATCATACAGCCAGTGAGTATCTTGGGCTAGAATTGATTTCAGGTGTTCCTAACTCCGGGGTGCTCTACCCACTGCTCCACTTAGCTACCTTTAATGTGGAATCTGCCTTCCACCTTCCCCCAAAGCCAATCGTGACTGTTCCTTACACCATGCCTTGAGAATCCCCTGAGCCCAATAACTCAAAACCACAGCTTCCCTCAAGCAATCCTGTGAAGTAAATGGGATAAATAGCATTATCCCTCATTTGACAAATGAATAAATAGAGACCAGAGGAGGAGGAAGAACGTGGACAAGGTCACACGGCTAGCAAATCCTTGCCCCACTTGTACCCACTGCACGTCCAGCCCTCTGCTTCTCCTGTATACTCAATTCAGCTCATATTTCCTTGTCCTAAGACAGCTCGAGAGCCAGGCCTCCTGATTCAGGGACTTGAGCCTCACCTTGTGACTCAGCCTGGCAAGTGAGATGTTTTTCCTTCCTCTCATGATGACTGGCAGGACTAGAGTAGTACCACCTTGGCCCTGAATTTCTTCTCTATCTCTTCACTCTCAGGCCAGATCCTTTTGCAAACTGAGTTTATCTTCTTGGAAAAAAACAGTCATTTTTGGCCTTCCATTGCAGAAAGACCTTTCCAAGGTCAGGGATGAACTGGGACAGAAGCCAGACTCCCAAGGTCCCAGGCCTGGTTTCTTCTCAAGACTTTTTCTGATTCTCTAAGCCAAGCAACAAGCTAACTTATAGCCTCTTACCCCAGTGTTGCAACATCCAGAGGGTATCTCCAATTGTCCTGATGAGCATTGCAAAAATTTCAAAACAAGGCAAAATGTGGTAGGAAAAAGGTTGGCCCTAGAGACAGAGGATTTGATGCTTACCATCTCTGTGACCTTGGGCAAATAATTTATAATCTCCAGAGGCCTCAGTTTCTTTATCTATGAAAAGTGAGGGAATGCAGATGTGGAGGAGATAGTTTCTAGATGGGAGGTGATAAGGATCTGCACCAGAGTGCACCAGCATTAGGGGAGAAAAGGGGCCATGTTTGAGAGATGCTATGGAAGTGATATCGACCAGAGATGTTGCAAAGGTGAAATGGACAAGAGATGCTGCAGAGATGAAATCAACCAGAGACACTGCAAAAGTGAAATGGACAAGAGATGCTGCAGAGGTGAAATCAACCAGAGACACTGCAAAGGTGCAATGGACAAGAGATGCTGCAGAGGTGAAATCAACCAGAGACACTGCAAAGGTGCAATGGACAAGAGATGCTGCAGAGGTGAAATCAACCAGAGACACTGCAAAGGTGCAATGGACAAGAGATGCTGCAGAGGTGAAATCAACCAGAGACACTGCAAAGGTGAAATGGACAAGAGATGCTGCAAAAGTAAAGTAAAACTATATAGGCCTTGGCAACAGCTGGGATATTGATGGGGGGCAGGGGGAGAGTAAGGGCTGATTCCTAGGTTGAGAGCCTAGGGGACTGGGAGTATGGTGGTGCTCTTGACAGTAATAAAAAAGTTTGGAAAGGAGAAAAGGTTGAGGGTAAATCCAATGAGTTCAGTTTTTTACTGTTTATGGGACATCCAGTTTGAGATGCTAGTTGGAGTCATGCAGCTTTTGTTTGCTCTCTTCCAACCCCCATCCCTAGGGCAGTACATTCCACTTTGGAATAGCTCTGATTGTTAAGAAATTTCTCCTTATGCCAAAAGCCTAAATCTGATTCCTCCCTTCCCCGAATTTCTCCGGATTCTGCCTTCTGGGGCCAAACAACCATTCTAACCTCTCTTCCACGTCTTAGCCTCTCAAATACAGAGAGACTCCTTTCTATCTTCCTCCCTTCCCCCATCCCCAATCTCTTTTATAGGTTAACCATTCTTAGTTCCCTCAAACTAGCTGAAATGAATTCCCATACAGACAGAATGGGAGAAAAGAAGCAGATGGACAGAGGTAGAAAGAGATGAAGAGGAGCTAAGAAAGAAGGGATGGGAGGGAGGAAGAGAGAGGAAAAGAGAAAAGGAATGGGAAGGAGGAGAGAGAGAAAGAGACAGAATAAGAGACAAAATGAAAGATTTGGGGAAAGAGATAAAGACAGAGACAAAAGCAGATGGGCAAAAACAAGATCCAAAAAGAGAGGGAAGGGATAGGAGAGGGGGAGAGTCAGAAAGACAGAGAATAAGAGAGAGAGCGAGCAAAATGGAAGAGAGAGAATTGTTAGGTTTACCAAGTACCAACAAAGGGAATAAGCATTTATTAAGTGCCTATTATATGTGGGGGTGGAGGGTCTGGGTACTAAGTGCTTAACAAATATCTGAAAAGATCAGCATGGGAAGCTATAATAACAATTAACATCTATATTATGCCTTAAGCTTTACAGCCTACCTTCCTCACAATAACCCTGTGAAGTCAGCACTGTAATTACTAACATCCCCATTTCACAAAGGTGGCCACTGAGACCCAGAGGCTTGTCTATGGTCACCCAGTTAGCAGTTACTAGAACAGATATTAGAATCTTCTAGCTCTAGATCTATGATCCTTCTCACTAGAGCAAATTGCTTCCCTCTTATTTCCAAGGAAGCTTCAAACTACTTTTTCTTAGTAGTGAGAGATTTAAATTCTATTTACGCTTAATAATTGCCTGCTGTGTGCAAAGCTATGGTCTCAACACCAGGGGGATGAAGATTGATGCAATGAAAAGAAAGATTGACTTGGAGTCAGAACACCTGAATTTTGAATCTGTGCCCTGCCACCTACTGACTACTTGTATATCTCTTACCCACTCTGGGTATCAGTTTTTTTTTCTTTCTAAAATGAAGAGGACAGACAAGATGACTTTCTGAGGTCCCTCACTGCCATAAATCTAAGATTCCATTTGAAATAGCATAATCCTTTCCCTCAAGAGAATTCTAATCTAATGCATATATTGATACCCCCAAGAGAGGATGTGGCAGGGATGACCTTTGACCAGAAGATTATTGGAATTAGATTAAGAAGGGATATCAGAAACCATCCAACCCAGCTCCTTTCTTTTACAGATGAGAAAACAGAGGCACAGAGCAAGAAAATTCTTCACCAAATAGCACAGCCTGGATTGGATTCAAATCATCTGACCTAAAATCTAGTTATCCCTTTCCCATCATGGTTTCAATCTACTGTGGGTCAATATAAGAAATTAAATGGGCAGGTAGGGGAGTTTTGTGGAAGCTGCAGACAAGATGCCAGTGGATGACACAGAAAACTTTAAACACTCAGAAAAGCATAAAAAAAGCATACTATATACTATCAACATATTCTATTTTTAATGACAAATATATTCAAATTTTACAATAAAGTATTGTAAACATCCCGTAAAAGAAAAAATATTCAGATTTTTCTGGTACCAAGGGAGGGCCAAAAATTTTATGGAGATTTTTCAGACTGTGGGGGCACTGTACCCCTAATTCTAGCAATGTGGAAGGGATAATTGTAGTGTTCCTTTGACGGCCCCAGAGCTGCATTTCAGCCCAAAGCCAGAGGGCCACTGGGATAGTAATAACAATAACAACTGACATTTAGGTAGTGCTTTAGAATTCACCAAAAAACATCCTATGGCTTCTTGATTTGAGGTTCACAACAACCCTGTGACATAGTAGTTCACAGAGGTGTTATTACCCTCATTTTTCTGTTAATGAATCTGAACTTCAGAGCAGTTAAGTGGCTTGTCTATGGTCACATAACTTCCTAAGTGGCAGAAGCAGAAATGCAAGCTTCCCAGTTCCAAGTTTAAGACATTAAACAGCAAGGAAACTTCTCACTGAACTGATATTCATTAGGGAGACAAGATCTTTTAGAAATTTGTTTGGTCCAGACTGGTGACTGCATTGATGTGAGAAAACTGCCCCTGCAAATGGAGATAACTCTCTGCTGCCTCGAGTCTCCAAGAGCTGCCAAGGGCACAAGTCAAGACCTCACTCTCATGTTGTCATTGGCTCCCTTCAAGAAGGAAGGATGAACAACTATACCACAAAGGGATATGTCCATCCTGAATGATGGAATTACAGAATCTGAGAAAGTGAAGAAACATCATCCGGGTACTTCATTCTCAGAACCAAAATGACCTCATTGTTAGAGTAGAATTAGAGTGTGTCCGGCTATGGCTAATCAGACCAATCCGAGCTCGATTGACTAATCTGATCAAACACAAATAATCCCTATTAACATTTGGAGCTGACTCTAACTCTGCACTTCTCCCATTTTTCTGAGCTAATTCAAATCCATTTCCCTGATGAGGGCACACCATTCTAGGCAGCCCTGTGCCAGTGTCTCCCATGACACACGATAAATTCTTTTTTTTTAATTTTTCCTTTCCTTTTTAAAAATACAATCAATTCTAAAGTTGCTATTCATACTCCCAAAGAATCCATACTATGAATCATTTACTTCAAGGAATACAATTAGTAAGCATCTGAATCTAGATTTGAACTCTGATCTTGCTAATTCTAAATCCTATGCTCTACCGGTTGTTCTACCCCAAGTAATTTGCTCAAGCTTAAAGAGGAAATAAGATAGCAGAGTGAGGATCTGATCCTGGGTTCTCTGATTCCAAATCCAGGGGTTTTCCCACTACCAACTTTGGGGTTTTTTTAAATATTATTATCTTTATTTTCACATCATCTTCATTGCCAAGTATGCTGCAACTACTACCTCCTCTCCCTGAAACAATCTCTTGTAACAAATAATTAAAAAAAAATAAAAGCAATTCAGCAAAATCAATCAAAACATCAAATGTTCACTATCACTTTCAATGAACTCTTGGATAGGGAAAGGGGAGCATCAACAATCTTAAAGACAGTAACAATGGAGGAAAAACATAGAAGAAAACAAGTTGTGAAATCCAGTTGTAACTCACAATTTTCCTGAGCCGGTTGTGGCTGCCTCTGACTGGGTTTGAGGCAAGTTCTCCTGCTTCTTTTACTTCCATGGTGATCGCTCTCCCAGAACTGGTAAACTGAGGCTGGGCATCTCAGTGGTCTCTTCAGTGTCACCTCTTGGAGAGGAGTCTTTTGATCTCAGTCTGAGCTGTGGCTCCTTCGTCACTTTGTCTCACCACCCCCATCTCTCTACGGGTCACCTTTATGGCCTTCCTGGCTTTTTTCATGCCCTCCTCTCTCCCATAAGCTTACTTACTTCCAGCCTCTGGGAGAATGATTCTGGTCTTCCGAGGTCGGGTCTGAGTTGTACCCTCAAGTTCCATTTGCCATTTATTCTCTTTGCTATCTTAGAAACTTGATTAGTCCCAGAAATTCTTGCTTGAGTCTTTGGGTCCATCTTCTGGGTCGAAGGCAAAAACTGTATGACTTGTAGAAAGCGATGTTCCTTAGGGACATTGCACAGTGGATGCCAGTCAGACCCTCCTGACCCTACCTCTCTGTCTCAGTCTCCCTCCGAGATCCAGGAGCCTACGGAAGATATTGCTCCCCAGCTACCCCTGAGCCCTCTCTGACTGAGAGGCCCAAGGTATCACTCACCTGCTGTACCCCCCTGGAGAGTAATCCCCAGGTTGAACTGGGAGAGCAAGTCGTTGCTATGAAACCTTTCAGAATTTCCAATGGGGCAGAGAGAAACAGAGAGAGACAAACAAGAGAAGTAGTAGACCAAAAATAATAGGATACAAGCAGGATGATTAACAAGCTGCCCCTGAGCCAAGCAATGGGATTACTCACTCCTAATGGATGTTGGGGGCTGTAACTTTACCCAGAAGGGAGATCACATTCTACCCTTCCCTCCAGGGCTTCCACTGATGGGAAGCTGGGGAATTTTGTTATCCATCTCCCGAGAGAGAGGCGATAATCTCAACAACCAGAGCAAGACATATAGTCAACTAATATGGGAGTTTGTTTACATACACAGGCGGATTTGTCACAAATGTTTTCTTTGGGGGGGGGGGGCCTAGGTGGAAGACAGCAAATTCATATTTGTAAATTTTTTAAAAATTTAAATTTTGGTTTAGGGAGATAAAAGAAATTGGACAGGAGTCTTTGAAGTCAAGAAGAGTGAAGATTAAAATGTTTTCTTCTGGCTAAGAAAAGTTATTTAGAAATGGTACATTGTAGATTGAAGTATATTATTTCTACCTTTGTTGTTTGTTTTTTCTTGTGATTTTTCCCCTTGTGTTCTGATTTTTCTATCCCACCATGGCCTTTATGGATATATGTTTAAAATGATTGTACAAGTATAATCTGTACCTGATTTTTTGCTATCTTGGAGAGGGGAGAAGGAAGGGAAGGAGAAAAAAATTGGAGCTCAAAATCTTACAAAAATGAATTTTGAAAATTATTTTGTAATTTGAAAAATAGAATACTACCAAAATTTTAAGAATAAATAAATAAATAGATCAACATTTAAAAAGAAATAAAGAAATGATAAATTGGAAGGAGTACTAGATTTAGAATTCAGGGGGCTTGAGTTCAAAGCCTAGTTCCACCACTTCCTACTTTCATGACCTTGGATCTCTCTAGGCCTCCGTTTCCTCATCTGTAAAGTGAAAACTGGATGGCCATTTTCTAGGCCAGTAATCTATGAAATGGGCTCATATCCCATGTCAGCCCCACTACAATCTCATGAGAAGCAAATTACTTAATTTCTCTGAACTCAATTTCTTTATCTGTAAAATAGAAAAGCTAATAAGAGCTGAGAGACTTGAAAACTCTGATCAGTCCAGATGAGCAATGGAGAACCATGCTAAACAAGTCACAAAAGTAAGATATTAGACTCAAGATGCAGAATGAGACATATTTTTAGACACAGCTGATGGAGAGATTGTTTTGTGGGACTATGTTTGTTACAAGGCTTTTCTCTTTCTTTTCTTTTCTTTTTTTCCCCTTGATGGGGGAGGAAGGAAAGAGGTAGGAGAGTTAGAAAATAAATGCCTGTTAACTGAAAAAAAATCAAAAAGTATTTATTAAGCATCTAACTGCAAGACCCTGTGCTAATTGCTGAGAAGATATAGAAAGATTAAAAAAAAAAAAAACGATCCCATCCACCCTCAAAATGCTCATCATCTACAGATAGGATCAGCAAAAGATATTTTCAGGATAACTTGGAGGTCATCTTAGAAGTTCTAGGTTCTCTAGAATTCAAAAAGATTCGGGAAAGACTTCTCTTAGAAGAGATGAGATTTTTAGTTGAGTTCAAAGGAAGCCAGGTTCATGGCATGGGGGACAGCCAGAGAAAATCCCCAGAGCCGAGAGATGGAGAGGCTACACAGTGGAAGAGCCACAAATCCAATGACTCTGGAGTGGAGAGTGGGAGTCTGGGAGGAACTCTGAAGAAGACAGGAAATGTAGGAGAGGGTCGGGTGTGATGGGCTTTAAAACAGGAGGAGTTGATATTTGATCTTGGAGGTCACAAGGAGACTCTGAAGTTTGTTGTCTGAGGGAGAGGGTGATAAAGTCAGAGCTGGGCTCTAATAAGATCATTGTGGAGGATGGACAGGAAGGGGAGAAATCTGAGGTAAGGAGATCCTCCAGAAGACATTCATGGTAATGATGGAAGGAGATGATGAGTCTAATTTCTAACAGCAACAAAAAGAAGGCTGGAAATAAATACAGGAAGGACTACCCTGAAGAATTTATGATGAAAAATCCTGTCCATATTCAGAGAAGGAACTGATTGTGTCAGAATACAGATCGAAGCATTCTCATTCTCTCTCTTTCTCTCTCTCTCTCTCTCTCTCTCTCTCTCTCTCTCTCTCTCTCTCTCTCATTCTCTCTGTCTCTCTCTGTCTCTGTCTCTCTCTCTGATTCTGTCTCTGTCTCTGTCTCTCTCTCTGACTCTATCTCTTTCTGTCTCTCTCCATCTCTCTTTGTCTCTGTCTCTATCTGTCTCCCTCCATCTCTCTCTGTCTTTGTTTCTCTGTCTCTCTTTATTTTTTAACTTATTTTTTCTTGAGAATTTTTATTTTCATTAGGGTAGAAGATCTATGTTTTCTTTCACAACTTGACTTTTATGGAAATGTTTTATATAACTTCACATGTGGTTTCTTAATTGGGGTGGGGCTAAGGGAGAAAATCTGAAATTCAAAAATCTTAACAAATATAAAACAATTTGTTTTGAATGTAACTGTGGGAAAATATACTAAATAAATTTAATTTAAAAAAAAGAAATATAGAAAGGGACCAGACAATGAAGGGTATTTAAAGCCAAACAAAAGATAATAGAAAACAGAGAATGTCAAGGCTGGGAAGACCTTAGAACAGGGGTTGGGAGTCAGGGATGGGGGGGGGGGGTTAGAACAGGGGGTGTCAGGGATGGGAGGAACCTTAGAACAAGGGTTAGAAGAGCTGGGAGGGATCTTAGAATAGAGAAGATGAGAGCTGAGAAGAAATGAGTCTGGCTCTATTAACTATGTTACCTTAGTGACCCAGACATCTCTTAGAAAGTCTGAATGGCAGTAGTAGATGCAGAACTAAATAAATCCAGGAAGTTTCCTCTCTGAGAATTCTGAGCACCAATGAAATCACATCCTGTAACAACTACAACAACACAAAAAGTCTATCATCCCTGCTCACAGGGTTGTTATGAGGCTCAAATAAGATGGTTTCAAGCACTTTGACAAAGTTAATATTATAATTTATAAACAAAAGAGTCATACTGGGATGTGTGGTGGGGAGAGGGGATGGAGTGAGGCGGAGAGGGAGACAGGGTTTAAGATTATTTGATTAGGGAATCTTGAGAAAAATTTGTCTTTCCAGACTTAAACATCTCTTCTCCCTTGAACCAGGGTCAGAAATATGGAACCAGAGGGGCAAAAGAAATGGGGTTGCAGCTAGATGGAGCAGTGGGTAGAACAATAGACTTAGTGACAGGAAAACCTGAATTCAAGATATCTATTAGGGGGTGACCCTGAGGAAGACACCCTCTCAATCTCAGGTTCTTCATCTGTAAAATGGGAATAATAGCACTCATTTCACAGCATTATGAGGATCAAATGAGTAAATACAGATAAAAGCATTTTAATAAATGTTAGATATTGCCCATCAATTGGAGAATGGCTGAGTAAGTTGTGGTATATGAATGTTATGGAATATTATTGTTGTGTAAGAAATGACCAGCAGGATGATTTCAGAAAGGCCTGGAGAGACTTACAGGAACTGATGCCAAGTGAAATGAGCAGGGCCAAGAGTTCATTATATACTTCAACAACAATACTATATGATGATCAATTCTGATGGACGTGGCCCTCTTCAGCAATGAGATGAACCAAATCAATTCCAATAGAGCAGTAATGAACTGAACCAGCTACACCCAGCGAAAGAACTCTGGGATATAATTATGAACCACTACATTGAATTCCCAATCCCTCTATTTTTGTCTGTCTGCATTTTTGATTTCCTTTACAGGCTAACTATATAATATTTCAAAGTTCGATTCTTTTTGTACAGCAAAATAACTATGGACATATATACATATGTTGTATTTAATTTATACTTTAACATATTTAACATATATTGGTCAACCTGCCATCTGGGGAACGAGGGGGGAAGGAGGGAAAAAATTGGAACAAAAGGTTTGGCAATTGTCAATGCTGCAAATTATCCATGCATGTATCTTGTAAATAAAAAGCTATAATAAAAAAAGAAAAAAAAAAGAAATATTAGATATTGCTATTGACATCCTCTCATAGAGAGCTGAAGGCCAATTCATCATCTAGTCCAAAGGGAGTGTCAAGGACCTCTTGGGCAGCCTGATGAAGCTCTTTAACTCCTTCTCTGAGTGTTTTTATTTATACAAAATAAAATACAAAAGATTGAAAAGAAAACCAATTATAGTGAAATGGCTAGGATATTAATTTTTTAAATTAGATCTCCTTGTTAAAAACTTTTAATTCTAATCCAGTTCCCTTATTTTCCAGATGAAACTCAGAGAGATTAAAGCACTTGTCTGAAGTCACAATGATTTTGGACAAGAATCCAGATCAGAAAATTCATGTAGAATAATAGCTTAAAAGCTGGATATGACTTAGAGACCATAGAGTCCAACCCCCTTCATTTACAGATAAGGAAACTGAGGCCCAGAAAAAAGAAATGACATCTATAATGCTACAGCTAGTAGAGGCAAGAATTACATGAAATGGTACAGTATCCAGAGGGACTGGAGTCAGGAGGATCTAGGTTCAAATCTAACCTCATTCACTTATTAGTTGTATGACCCTGGGCAAGTCACTTTACCCTCTTTGCCTCAGTTTTCCCATCTGTAAAATGAATTGGAAAGGAAATGGCGATCCATCACAATATCTTTTCCAAGAAAACCCTAAATGGGGTCACAAAGAATGGGACATGACTGGAAAACAATGGAACAATATTGATGAAACATGCTATTTACCTCCTGATAAAGAGAAAAAAAATTCAAAATGCAGAATGAGACACACTCACTTATTATTTTATTCTTGGCCAATGTGGAAATTTGCTTTGCTGTATCATACATGTAGCAAGGGAGATGTTTCATTCCCAGTGGGATGGGCAATGGGAGGGAAAGAGGACAGATTATTGTTCATAAGAAAAAAATAATTATAAATAAACAGATAAATAAATGAACTGTGCCCCCCCAACTCAATATAGTACTCTGCATATAGTAGATGCTTCATAAATGTTTGATGTTTTTTAAATGTCCAAGGATCTCTCTTCCTCCTCGTTCCCCTCCCCCTTTACCTCTTCAGGGGATTCTAGGCTATCTCATTTCCATCAATCATAGCCTATGGGGAATTCTACAAACTTCCAGCTCCTAGTAAGAATGATTTTCCTTTGTTCTGGACTTTTATTTTGAATCCTAGGAATGTCGGGGCTGGGGGGTTCTTAGATAAGAAAATATCCTCTAAAGGAGGGACCTTAGAACAGAGCTGACCCATTTAGGAGGGAACTTGAAGACTTAAAATCAGAACTGGCCCTATCACCCACCTAGGAGCCCATTTCTCTTATGTTATAGAGGAGGAATCTGAGACCTAGAGAAATTATTTTCTGAGGGTCACACAGCAAGTTGAGCATTATAGGGGCTGATCTTCCTATTACAGGTGGAATCAACAGAACCTCCACCATGGATTTAGAGCCAAGAGGAATGTTAGTCATCTAGTCCAGCCTCTAATTCTTTCTCTTTTTTTAATTTTTATTTAATAATTACTTTATATTGACAGAATCCATGCCAGGGTAAATTTTTTTTTTACAACATTATCCCTTGCACTCGTTTCTGTTCCGATTTTTTCCCCTCCCTCCCTCCACCCCCTCCCCTAGATGGCAAGCAGTCCTTTATATGTTGGATATGTTGCAGTATATCCTAGATACAATATATGTGTGCAGAACTGAACAGTTCTCTTGTTGCATAGGGAGAATTGGATTCAGAAGGTATAAATAACCCGGGAAGAAAAACAAAAATGCAGATAGTTCACATTCGTTTCCCAGTGTTCTTTCTTTGGGTGTAGCTGCTTTTGTCCGTCATTTATCAATTGAAACTCAGGTCTCTTTGTCAAAGAAATCCACTTCCATCAAAATATGTCCTCATACAATATCGTTGTCAAAGTGTTTAATGATCTCCTGGTTCTGCTCATCTCACTTAGCATCAGTTCATGTAGGTCTCTCCAAGCCTCTCTGTATTCATCCTGCTGGTCATTCCTTACAGAGCAATAATATTCCATAACATTCATATACCACAATTTACCCAGCCATTCTCCAATTGATGGGAATCCTTTCATTTTTTAGCTTCTAGCCACTACAAACAAGGCTGCCACAAACATTTTGGCACATACAGGTCCCTTTCCCTTCTTTAGTATTTCTTTGGGATATAAGCCCAATAGAAACACTGCTGGATCAAAGGGTATGCACAATTTGATAATTTTTTGGGCATAATTCCAGATTGCTCTCCAGAACGGTTGGATTCGTTCACAACTCCACCAACAATGCATTAGTGTCCCAGTTTTCCCGCATCCCCTCCAACATTCATCATTATTTTTTCCTGTCATCTTAGCCAATCTGACAGGTGTGTAGTGGTATCTCAGAGTTGTCTTAATTTGCATTTCTCTGATCAATAATGATTTGGAACACTCTTTCATATGAGTGGTAATAGTTTCAATTTCATCATCTGAACATTGTCTGTTCATATCCTTTGACCATTTATCAATTGGAGAATGGCTTGATTTCTTATAAATTTGAGTCAGTTCTCTATATATTTTGGAAATGACAGCCTCTAATTCTCATAAAGAAAGAACTAAAAGCTGACAGGTTAAGGCACACAGGTACTAATTTTTTTTTTAAAATAATAACAGCTTTTCATTTTCAAAATACACGTAAAGATAGTTTTCAAAGCTACTGATTGAGGTAGAATTCAAATCCAAGTTTTCTGGACTTCCAAATCTGGCTGCCTATCCCCAGTCACCTACCTGGGACTCAGCAGGAACTGAATGAATATTTGCTCAATCAATGAGTTCCACTTCCCAACCACACCCAGGGTGGACCAAATTCCCTGCCCAGAGTATTCTGCCAGCAAAATCCTGAGCTCCACCATCAGACCTTCACTTTGGTGAGGGGAAGATTAAGCAAAGATCAATGTGTGAATTGTAATAAGACTCAGAAAAGGCTTTTATGGCTTCTGGTCCTTCTAATTGTTCAGTCATTTCTAACTGTTCATGACCCCATTTGGAATTTTCTTGGGAAAGATACTGGAACGGTTGGCCATTTCCTTCTCCAGCTCATTTTACAGATGAAGAAACTGAGGCAAACAAGGTAAAGTGACTTATTACACAGCAATAAATCTGGGACTGGATTTGAACTCACAAAGAGGAGTCTTCTTAAGCACAAAACCAGTGTACCACCAAGCTACCTCAATTCCTCTTCTACTTCTTCTCCCTTTCCTCTGATTTCCCCTATTATATGAGATAAATTTCCCTTTCTTTTCCCTTTCCCTCCCTACTGTATGCTTCCCTTCCTTTTCCCTTCTTTTAAGATCAGGAACCAACCCCAGTCTTTCTGGCTGATATTATACCTAAGTCCTCTTTGCAGATGATATGATGGTATACTTAGAGAACCCTAGAAAATCAACTGAAAAGCTACTAGAAACATTCACAGCTTTAACAAAATTGCAAGATACAAATAAATCCAGATAAATCATCAGCATTTTTGTAGGATATACCTAAGTCAAGAGGGATACCCTACTCTTGGGGCACCCCACAACATAAATGCTTTGCTTTTCAGATCATGAATTATCATATCATATGTGTGATAAAGAGTTGTGGAAAGATAAACTAAAAATTAATCAGAAACTAAACAATCTAATCTGAGTGGAGTGCATAAAGCAACAAATCATAGAAACTATCAATAATTTCATCAAAGAGAATGACGACAATGAGAGATAGCATATAAAAACTTATTGGATGTAGCCAAAGCATTTCTTAAAGGAAATTTTATATCTCTAAATGTTTACATAAATAAAATAGAGAAAAAGGAGATCAATGAACTAAATGAACTAAAGGAACTAAAAGGAGATCATGCAACTAAAAAAGCTAAAAAAAAGAACAAATTAAAAATCCCCAATTGAATACCAAATTAGAAATTAATTAATAGAGATTAATTAAATTGAAAGTAAGAAAACTGTTGAATCAATGTAAATGCTCCACCAAACAACAGTGAAGGTCAACTTACTATAATTCAGCAAACTCACCAAGAAATTTTAACTAGGAAATGGAATATAGATAAGCCACTAACATCAGAATAGTGGCATATTATTGTGGAACCAATGTGGACACTACTAGCCTGGATTTTATGTAATAAATCAATATACATTAGCATACATTTATGTACATTTTTCACTGTTTTGAAGCATTGCAGCTACTGTTTAAAATTTTTTTAAAAAACTGATGATAAGGTTGACAAGAGATAGATGAGTTATTTCCCCACATTAAAATAAATGTAAGTAGTTCATCTTTGTTTAGTTTTTTTATAATTGCTTTTTCACTTTTACATTTTTATGTTCCTTTTAACTCTTGTGTTTGAACTTCCCATTTCTCTGCAGCTCTGGTCTTTTCATTAGGAATGTTTGGAAGTTCGCTATTTTATTAAGGGTCTATTTTTTCCCAGTTGGATTATATTCAGTTTGATTGTAAGCCTGGATCCTCTGCTTTCTGGCATATCCCATTCCAAGATTTCTGTTCCTTTATAGTGATGGCTGTTAAATTGCATGTAATTTCTACTATGGCTCCTCAGTTCTTGAGTTCTTTTTCATTTTTTCTGACTGTTTGCAGTATTTTTTTCTTTGACCTAGAACCTCTGAATTTGGGCTAAAATGTTCCTAGGAGTTTTCATTTGGGGATTTCTTTCCGGATGTAACCAGTAGATTCTATTTCTACTTTGCTCTTGGGTTCTAAGAAATATGGACAATTTTCTTTTAAGATTTTTGAAAAAGGATGTCTAGACTCTATTTTTTTTTTTTGCTTCTTTGTTTTGTGGCTTTTCAGAAAGCCTGTTTTTCCTCTTCACTCTATTTTCTAGGCCTTTTTTTGTGGGTATGTCATGAGATAGCACACATTTTCTTCTATTTCTTCAGTATTTGCACTTAAAAAAGTCTCTTGTCATTTCATAAAGTCATTGGCTTCTATTTGGGGCCATCCTAATTTTCAGGGAATTTGTTGCTTGAGCAAGGTTTTATACCTTTTGGGTCAAATTGCGAATTCATGTTTGAATTCTTTCTTCCACAACTCTTGTTTCTTTTCCATTTTTCTCTCTTTAGCCCTCCTATTCCATTTACAAAAAAACATATAAAGCTCTTTCTCTCTCAAAACATTTAAAACTCTTTCTCTCTTTACCTCTTCCAGGGATTCTAACTGGGCCCATACTAATTTTTTTTCCCTGAGGCTTTGTTTATAGATGTTTTGGAGTTATTCTCTTTGTGTCCTGAGTGTTTCTGTTACAAAACCTTTTTAAAATGGAGTTCTTTGTTTTGTTTGATCATTTTTTCAGCCTATTTGATGTTAGATCTGAACTCTGCAGCACATCTGGAGGGAAGGTCTGGGCTGGTCCTGTGATGCTTTCTTGGGGGTATTGTTATTCTCGGCTCTCTGGGGCAGTTCAGTCTGTGGCCCACAATATTTCAGTAGTTTCCAAAGTGGACTGATCCAGGGTACAATCAGCTTGCTTTCCCTTCTTATCTGAGCTCTTCAAATTCCTGGGTTTGGCTCTGGGCAACAGTAGATTGCTGATGAATCATCGGCAAACTAGAAAGTTCTCTTGATTTGAAGTCCCAGAATTGTATTCTTTCTTTGGTCTAGAATTTCTGCCCTGGTTATTCCTCTACGGGCTTCTGATTAGGCTTGAAGATGATTCTGTTCCACTCCTGAGATCTGAGCCACGCCAATACTTCTTGCTTCTATATGGCTAGAAACTGGGACAGCTCCCTACCTAAAAATCCCCATTCTGTCCAGGACCTGTGACCCAGAAGTGGGATAATAAGCAACAAAGCTTCCTATTGGCACTTGCTTCCACAACCCAGACTAGGTCATACTCTTGTATGAGCCTGGGATCTCATCTTAGCTCTGGACACAGCCCTTGAGTGCAAGAATGTTCTGTAGTGCTCTCCTGGGCAGACTTGTTTCCCAGTATGTACAGATTTCTTTATCTCCCTGTGTCAACCTGGACTGGGAAATGATCCATTGTGACCTATTTTGTTAAATATTTCCCAATTACGTGTAAATTTTTTTTAACATTAATTTAAAAAACTTTGAGTTCCAAATTCTTTTCTTTCTTCTCACTCCTCCCTTGCCCCTTGAGAAGGCAAGCAATATGATAGTGATCATATTTGCGGTCATGCAAAAATATTTCCATATTAGCCATGATGCATATACACACACACATAAAGTAAAAAAAAAAAAAGTGTGCTTTAATCTGCACTGTTAAAGTTCATTTTTCTTACTGGAAGTTAATGTCATTTTTCTTTTTTTTTAATTATTAAAGCTTTTTATTTACAAGACATATGCATAGGTAATTTTTCAACATTGACCCTTGCAAAATCTTCTGTTTCAACTTTCCCCTTTCCTCCCACCCCCTCCCCTAGATGGCATTTTTCAATATGTGTCCTTAAGAATTGTCATGGATCATTGTCTTGATCAGAATAGCTCAGTCTTTCACAACTGATCATCATTACAATAGTGTGTTTCTGTTCATTTCACTTTGCTTAAGTTCATAGAAGACTTCCCAGATTTTTCTGAAACCGTCTTACTTGTTATTCCTTATTTGTTGTTCTTGTTCAGTTATTTCAGTCATGGATGACTCTTTGGAATCCCATTTGGACAAAGATATTGGAGCAGTTTGCCATTTCCTTCTCCAGCTCATTTTTCAGATGAGAAATTGAGTCAAACAGGGTTAAGTGACTTGCCCATGTTCTCACAGGTAGTAAATATCTGAGGTCAGATTTGAACTCAGAAAGATAAGTATTCCTGATTCCAAGTCCAGTGCTGTAATCACCGCACAGCCTAGCTACCATCCATTTCTTATAGCACAGTAATGTTCTCCCACAATCTTATATCATAATCTGTCCAGCCATTCCCCAATTGATGGACATACCCTTGATATCCAATTTTTGCCACTATAAAAAGACCTGTTATTAATATTTTGTGCAAATAGATCTCTTTTCCTTTAAAAAAAATCTCTTTGACAGACCTAGTAGTGGTATTGCTGGCCCCTTGGACAAAGTTCCTGATTATTTTCAAGTGGTTGATCAATTCATAACTCCAGTGTCCCAGTGTTTTCACAATTTCTCCTGCATTTGTCCATTTTCTTTTCTGTCATATTAGCCAATCTGATAGGTGGTAATTCAGAATTTTTTTAATTTGCATTTCTCTAATCAGCAGTGACTTAAAGCATTTTTATGTGACTATTGATAGTCTTGATTTTTTCTTCTGAAAACTGCCTTTTCACTTCCTTTGAGCACTTATCAATTGGAGAATGACTTGGGGATTTTTGTGTGAATTTGACTCAGTTCTTTATTTATTTGAGAAATAAGGCTTTTATCAGAGAGACTTGATTTAAATTTCTTGGATTTCCCAAGCAGGATTTGCTCTGGTGCATTTTCTAGATAGATCTGTTTGAGAGATTTGTTGCCCGGGAGAAGGGATTGGGAAGGTTTGTACTGCTACACAGTCGTTTTGCTTTCCTTAAAGGTAAATCATTAAGACAATACTATACCTTCCTTCATGGATCTTCTAGTCTAGGAAGAACATAAGATACAAATGCAAAAAAAAAATCTATAAAGAGATAATTGCATTAAAGAAGTGTGGAATAGACTATTGGGTGAAGGCTAAGAGGAAAGGTCTTGTCAACCTTGAGGAAGGAATGGTGTTTAATCTGGCTATAAACTTGGGTAGGGCTTTGATCGGGCAGTGGTAGAGAGCCAAACCTGGAATCAGGAAGATTTAGTTTAAATCTGGCTTCAGATACTTACTAACTGTGTGATCTTGAGCAAGTTACTTTGTTTGCCTTACTCCACTGGAGGAAGAAATGGCAAACCACTTCAGCATCCTTGCCAAGAAAATCCCACAGTGTGTTCCACAGGATCATGAATAGTTAGATATAACTGAATAAGGGATTCAATAGGCAAAAAAAGAGGTGAATTGAATCCACCTACAGGAAGAAGAGAGGAGGAGAAGGAAAAAAGGAGGGAAGGAAGGGAGGGAGGAGAAAGAAAGAAGAAAAGAAGGGAAGGAAGAAGAGGAAGAGAGGGAGAGAAAATGAAGAGAAGAATGGAGAGAGGAAGGAAAAAAGAAAAAAGGAGAGAGGGAAGGAAGGAGGGAGAGAGAGGGGGAAGGAGAAAGAAAAGGAAAAAAGAAATGAAGGGAAGGAAGAAGAGAGGAAAGAAGAAAGGGAGAGAAAGAGAAGGAAGGAAGCAAAGAAGAAAGGAAAGGAGAGAGGGAAGATGGAAGGAAGGAAGGACAGAAGAATGTAATCAATGCTTGTTGACTTTCCTTGAACAGTTGGTCCCTGAGGGCAGGGATCCCCATTTATGTGCTTAGCATAGTAGCTGGCATTTACTAAGTCCTTAAAATTTTGTCAGAGGATGTGAAGTTCCTGGAGATTGTATCAAGTATCTGAGGTCGTATTTGAATTCGGGTCCTCGTAATTCCAGGTTTGGTGCTCTATCTACTGCGCCATCTAGCTGTCCCAAGATCTAGTATTAATGGAATTGTAAACTCCTTGAGTTTAGGGATCCTATTGTTATATTCAAATAATAAAAAGCCTGGCCCATAATAGGGTTTTTGTTTTTGTTTTTTGACTGTTTTCTTTTCAACAATAGTGGGTTTTTTTTATTCAGCTTTAAAAGGGCTTTTAAAATAGACATAATTTTATTTTATTTTCACAAGCTGGTGAGATAAGGTATCATTAGAATCCCCATTTGACTTCCCGGGGTCACACTCATTAGGTTCCTGTTCCTCTGTCAAAAGAGACTGAGTTTCAGATAGGCTCTAAAGTCCATCTTGGGAGTCTAGCCACCCATCAGCCCCTGGGGTCCCTCCAGATCCGGCTCCTTTTCCAGACACTTCAGTCCTGGATGCCCGGGATGCTTTATCCCCTGTCTTTTATTTTCTCCGATTTCCTCCAAAAGTCAGCTCAAGTCCCAGCTGCCGCAGGAGGCCTTTCCTGTCACCCAGATGTTTCTGCCCCGCCTCTGAAATCACTTTCCAGTTGTTTGCACAGAGTCGTTTGCATAGTTGTCACCCCAGTTAGAACGGGAGGTTGGCTGAGGACGCGGACCGAGTTTTTGGCTCTCTTGGTTATCCAGCGCTTAGGACGCGTGTTTGGCACGTAGTAGGCACTTTATAAATTCCTGGTGACACGCTAATTGCACTTCAGACTCGGGCTCCCAGAAGAAACAGGAGCTCGGAAAGTCAGCTCAGAGTGGGCCGACTGGCAAACTGGCAGGACCTTTACTCTGTTTCCCTAAACGGGGTGCGCCCTGGCTGCCAGCTTCCCTCCTGGGATCAGAGATCAGCTTGCTCTGGGCGGATCCAGGGCAGGGTTGGAAGAAAAACCGGGAGGAGAGAGGAGGGAGGAGGGAGGAGAGGGGGGAGCGGAGGCGGGCCCGTCAGCGGGGCCCCTCCTCTCCCAGGGCTGGCTCCGCACCTAACTGGCCCGGGGCGAGGCTTGTCCGGCTCGGTGACCGCCCCCCCAGAGCTAGAAGAGGAAGTTGGGACAAGTAGGGCCCGGAGCATCTCCGCGGAGGGAGGCGGGAGGCCTGGCCGACGGGCTGACCGACGGATGGACGCACCGAGCGGCCAGGCTGCGGCGGAGCGGCGCGGTCTGTGGGAGAGTGAGTGAGAGGGC